>NC_133617.1:479425560-479683060 GCF_048593235.1 Sminthopsis crassicaudata
AACCCACCAAAATCCCACTGCATTTCACATATTACCTCCCTAAAAAAGCTGCCTTGGGACAAACTGAGAGAATAGCTCAATAAGACAGATTACTTGGTTGCTTACCCTTCCTATTCCTTCCTCCCTCCCCCCTCCTCCTGTGTAAGCAGTCGAGGAGGGACGAGTGGGGGCGGAGATAGGGGGACTGGAGCCCAGAGGAAATCCTCCTTTTAATGCTAATAGATCTTCAGGCCCAACCCTCTCCCCCCCCCCCCCCGCCCCGTAGTCGCCCCCACAGCTGTGGGACTCCGGAGATCGCTCAGTAGATATAGATTGAAGAGAGGAAAGACAGATGTACCGACAGAAAGAGAGGAAGGAAAGTAGAGAGAATGAGAATTCTCTTTGCCTGACAGGGGAGGGGAGGGGCCGTGCTCTCAGATCGATGGGAGAAGCTGGGGATGGGAATTTCAATATCGAGAGCAAAGTTAGAGACTGAAGGACGGGAGAGAGGGAGAGACGGCGGAGCCGAGGCAGTGGCGGCTCGCAGCTAGCCGCTCCGCAGGTAAGGAGAACCGAGCCTGGCTGTGCTGTCACCTTAGAGAGAGCTGAGGGATGGAACCGAGATGAGATGGTGGCTGGAGGTTAGGGATGGGAGACAAGGGGCCCGGGATGGGAATAGTGCTGGAGCTGGAATGGGAGACTAGGTATTCGGGGCTGAAGCCTAGAAAGAGAAAGCCGATAGCTTAGTCTAAACTCCTTCCACCCCTCTCCCCCTTCCCCTTTGCCTTCAGGTGTTGCACCTGGGCTTCAGGTATAAAGTGCAGCTGTTTTTCCTGCCTGTGGCTCGGGGAAAGCTAGCTCTGCCACTCTCTTCTGCTTCCCTACCCTTAGCCATTCCTAAAAACTAAGTTCGGAGGAACTTTGCAGCCCCTCTGTGCCCCCTTGGTTTCCGAGCGCCGAGGTGGGAGGGGATGGGCCACTCCTCCAGCTAAACAAACAGTCGGGTTTGCTATCCACAGTCACCGACTCGCGTGGGAGCCCTGGACTGAGCAGCGGCTCTCTTCTCGCCGCGCCGAGGGAGAAGGAGCGAGCGTAGAGAGCGAACGCAGGACACGTCGTCCTACTGGGGACTGAGTGACCAGCAGCCGCGGGGTACTGGGGGAGACTCCGGAGGCAGGCCCTGCGCGCCCCACCTGTCTAGACTCGGGAGCCTACGAATGCTCTAGGAAAGAAGAGGAGGAGGAAGGAAGCAGTGGCTGTGTGCTGCGCGTAAGTTTGTTTGCATTCACTTCAGAGGACCGGGCTGGGGGTTGCGTTCGGAGGGCATCTGCGCCCTTCCCACGTCTCCTCCTCTAATCCTTGGCTGGATGGGTGTCCTTTGACCTCGGACTCTGTGTTGAGTTGGGGCTGTAGAGAGAATAGGCTCTAACTGGGGAGCCAAGGACAAGCTCTCTCTCCCTGCTCTATCCAGCCCGGGGAGGCGATGGTTCTCCGGTCAGTCCCAGAGAGCTAAAGCCAATTGCTTTGAGCTAATGTTGTCCAGAACTTGGGTCTTCCTTTAGAGCTAGTGGAGTATTAGCTTCCTGTCTGATCTCCCTGTACCTTAGGGAAGGGAGGAGAAAATAGTAGGATAGCAGGGGCGGGGTACCCCGGGAAACTAGTTTTAGGTGCTGGCCTCTGAGGGCCAGGAAGCTCGGAATGGGTGTGTTCGCAACGTTCTCGGCTTAAGTCGGGCAAGCCCCGGGGAGCTGAAGCTAGCTCAGATTTGTGGGGAAAGAAAACCACCACTCTGGGAAACCTCTGGAGCAGAATGGTAGGTATCCAAGAAACCATCGTTTCCTTCCCTCAGCTTCTTTCCCGGACAACCTCGACCACCCCAAAAGGCCTATTTCTAGCCCCGGGGGCTCTTGCACTGGAGTATAAAGAGATCAAAGTTAGTGATTTTGTTGTCTTTCTTAATTCTTTACTTTTGGGGTTTGTGTTTCACAAACAATACAAGCTCTTTCCTTATAACTCTCCTGTGAAGCAATTAGTTAAGTATTATCTCCATTTCCAGATATAGGAAACTGAGGCTTCAGAGGATCTATACACTATTCCCTGAATTTATGTAGTAAACTGCAGAAAGGGGACTACAATTGGCTTTTTGATTCCTCCTGCACAATAGTTTCATGTTTGAATCTCATAATATTTATTGAGATGTTATCTGTGCTCCATTTGTCAGATGGAGAAACTGGGTCTGGAAGAGGATTCAGTCTCTGGTCCAAGATCACAGAATAAATTAGCGTAGTGAGGGAAGGCCAATAATAGTACTCTGGTGCCTTTACTCCCAGCTCACTGCTCTTATGTAAGAAGATATATGTTCACCTAGGAAAGGCATGAAAACCCTCAGTGTTCTTCTAGGCAGGCAAGAAAGGTTATGACTGGGCTATTGCAATAAAGCCCTATTAGTTACTCAGCACATCAATCTCTCCCCCCCCCAGGCACCCTGACTCAAAATTAGGACCCTTTCAAGTTTAATATACATGTTTGTAAATGCAGCTAAATGTAAAATTCAGGATGTTACAGCAGCTTTGGAATAAGGAATAAGGAGATTCGTGACTCTGGAAAAGCTCAGCATGGACATAAAGTAAAAGGTACCTCTTATCAACAGAAATAATTTCTAGACTCGAAGAGCAAGGCAGAAGTTGGGAAAGGGGAGGTGAGATGAGGGTGGAGGAAATTGGAGAAAGGATAGGCTATTGGTCTAGAAGAACAAAAAGTGGGAAGCAAGCAAGACAGAAGAGGCTTACTTCTATAAGAAAGTCCAGTAATTTTTATAAATATTTCTCAAAGCTGTACATGCAAAAGGAAAAGGATAGACTGACATTCTCAGAATCTCTAGAAGAATGCCTTTTCTAGCTAAGATGATCTCATACCCTGGAGCCGATGGTCCCACAGGTTTGATTGACTTACGGGCATTTGCTTTATCACTTTAACATGGAATTTTTGGACCCTGGATGTCCCCAGTGGATTTGCCTCAGTTCTAAACAGTGATTGAATAAAGAATTAGGTACAAAAGTGACAGATACGCAGATTCTAGGTACCTTGTTGCAATGTTCAACCCCCCCCCCTTAGCCTACCCCCCCCCCCACACACCCTCAGCTCTTATTGAAATTTTTCCCTCTAACTTTTCTGTGTGAAGGGAATGGAATAGATACCAGAAATACATTTCAATTCAATATCATTTTAAGTTCCTACTATGGGAGGCAACATGACGTGGAGGAAATGGCACTGACTTTATGTCTGGGTTCTAGGCTGACTGTAATCATTTGTTATCTTAGTAAGTTGCTTGCTTCCTTCTCAAGGCCTCAGTTTTCTCATCTCTAAAACAGAGGGTGCTGGGGAAGATGATCCTGAAGCTTCTTTTTTAGCTCTGGAGCCTCTGCAGGACACTGTGCTCCCCATGTTTCTGTGGTTAACAGCGAATGGAAGCCAAGGAGACTTTGTTTTTCTGAACGGGTTGTTACAGACCTTATTGGCTTGGGGGAAATTTATTACCATAGGTGCGTAGACTCTTTGTGTCCATATTTCTCTGTAGAAAATGGATGGGCAGATCCTGTAGATACACCAGTAGATGTATATAACTACATATATATGTACGTATGTATAAATTTAGAGTGGTTAAATGAAATATACTGGTGAATGACAAGCATGCAGATATATCTCAGGGTCCAGGTGACACAGTAATAAATTTCACAGCATGAACCAGAAACAGTCAGTAGTGTTACCAGGGAGCACCGGATAAATTTTATTACGTGTCTTTCAAAGCCCTATCACTACTACCATGCTGTTCTCCCTGAAATATTTCACTTTACTTTCTTTCACTAATTCATGATTTCTCTTGCTGGTTTCCATGGATGCTTCTCCCAACCAAAGAAAGACTCGCTCATTTGCTGTCTTGCATTTGAAAGCAGTTTGATATAGTTTCTCATAGTTCAATACTAACTCCTAGAAAAAGAATCTCAGAATGTTAAGAGTTGGAAGAAAACTGCTCTCTCATTTTACAGGTAAGGAAACTGAGGAATATCCTAGAATATGAACTGAATGGAATTAGGTCTAGTCTTGAGTTCTATTCTCCTAAATCATTATATTCTTTAATCCTGCCTCATATACTTATTAGCTATGTGACTCTGAACAAGTCACTCGAACTCTTTGGGTCTCTTCATCTTTAACAGGAAAGGACTAATTCTGATGGATCTCTCTCCCCAACTCTAACTCTATATGATCTTCTGATGCTCTTCTGCTTCCAAGAAAAGTCCCTGTCACTTTGGGGTGATTTAGATTGAATTTCAGACAACATGGTTGTATCCTCATTTTTTGTTCTCACCTGAAGTTTTCTCTTGAGAATCTCGGCATACAATTCAAAAACAGCAAATCTCTAGGTGTCTGGATAAAAGGATCCCAGGTCCTATATAAGCACACAAGGTAATAATTCACATACCAGATGTAGGACAGCCTTTATTCCATATGTAAAAACATATGAAAGGACTCACAATAGTCTATAAGTGATTAGTCTTTTCCCTTGTCAAAGGCAGGACTAGACTCCAAATCTCTTACCCATCCAGTTCTCTTCCCATTTTACTGTTGGTTAGATAAGCAGAATGACTGAGCTTCTGCAATGTCCCTGTGTTTCTAGTGTCGGACACGATCATGTCTGACATTGTTATGAATACTGAGATGCCAATTGGCTCTGCTGAATAGAGCAGATACTGTAATTAGAGAGCCATGACAGAGTCCTCTCCATGTGCTATTTTTATTCATCTACCCTTATGCATACCTGTGTGGCTGGCCTCTACATAGCATTTCTACAATGGGAAAAAGTATGGAATATCACGGTGGTGACATCAAGAACAAAATGTTCAACATTGCATGTTGCCACTGGATTTCTCCTCTCTTTGTAGCCTATCTCTGTTTTCCTCTGAACAATTTTCCTTAGTCACTTATTCTACTTGTACTCCATGAGAAAAACCATTTCATCTTTAAAGGTTTTCTAGAACTTTTCTTTGACAGGCAGAAGGGAGAGACCTTAATCCTGGGCCAATTAAAATAAAAATGTTTGTAAGAACCAATACTTGAAATCCCAGAAGACTTTTTTTTTTAAGATCCCTTTTGAGGTAAAAAAAAAATCTTATCTTTACAATTACCTACGAAGAAACAGAGAAAATGACCTCCCCAAAGATACACAGTGAAGTTAGTGATAGAACAAGAACTATGTTCTCAGACACTCAATCCAAATCTTTTCCCCCAGTTACTCCACATGACTAAGACTTTTATTGGGGACAGAACTATAGAATTAGAAGGAATCATAGAGATCATCAAAATCCATCAGATTAAGAAACAGGATCAGAGAGTTCTAGTGATCAACTGTCTGAATTCAAACCCAAGTTTAGTACTATCCACAATAACAAGGCTTCTTAAACTTTTTCCATTCACCATCCTTTTTTGCCCAAGAAAATTTCATGTGACCTAGATACACAGGTGTATATATAATAGGTATACAAGTCAAACCTTTACTGATGATAAATTATAATCTTGTAACTCCCTTATTCAATTATGTGATCCTATATGGGGTCATGACCCACAACTTAAGAAGCTGGCCACTATATTATCCTGCTTTAGAGGAGAGAAAAATCAGAGGATTCAAACCACTTAAATTTACCACTTTTCTTTGACTCCTTTTTGATTATTTCCTAAGAGGGTCTCCTTTTTTCTTCTACTTTCTACCTGTCATTTTGGAAAGGAGGACAGGGTTGTCAGTTAACACATAGGCTGTGTGACATCCAAATGTTATGTTAGTGACAGTACCTTGAATCTCTAGAAAGCCTTTCTTTGAAGAATTAGAGTCCTTCTACTTCCATTACTAGAAGGATAGAAACCCATTTCTTAAACCTGATATACCTGGAAGGCAGGAAAAAGCAAGGTAAAAATTGTAAAGCAAAATAATTGGTACAGGGCTGGAATATGACTTGTGGACTGGTTTACTTCTCAAGCTTCTGTAAACTGTTACCTCCCTTTCAACTTCAGTGTTCCAGTCCCATCTCTCACACCCACACCACCCCAGTTCTTTCATTTCACCTTTCTCCACTGTTTTAAGAATCCTCTTTCTGTTTTCAAGTGGAGGATTCCCACAACCAGAGACTTGGTTGCCAGTTAAGGCTTGCCATTTGACTTTGCTGTATTCCTTTTATACAAATTATCCACCTCCACCCTCTTTCCTCCTCCCTTCTTTATACTCCTTGCCCCTTAAATGCCTTCATTTTCCACTCTAGGGCGTTTCCTTTGTGAACATCAAGCATGGTCCAACTGCTTAAAGAATGTATTCAATTATTTTCAGTCGTGACTCTTATCTTTCTTGGCAGAGATACTGGAAAGTTTGCCATTTCCTTCTCCAGCTCATTTTACAGATCAGGAAATGGGTTAAATGACTTGTCCAGGGTCACACTGCTGGTAAAACTCAGGAAGATAAGTTTTCCCTGACTCCAACTTTGGTACCCTATTCACTGTGCTATCTAGCTGCTTTATAATTGAACAATAGCTCTGAATACATGATAAATTAATGTTAAAAGAAATTAGAGGAGGGAGCATTTACCATGTTTAGTATAGTCAGGGAGTAGTGAAGGAGATAAGATTGGAGCTAGGCCAAGGGATGGGTAGAGTTCAAGTTAAATAGGAGGGAGGAATGGTAAGACCTTTCTAAGAGAACTAAGGGGTCAGAAACTTTGAGTCAAGATGAGGTTGAACTTTGGAGGATCAGTGAGTAGAACAGTATGGCTCTGTTAGAGAATGATGGAAGCTGAGAATGGGAAAGAAGAAAAAGGATTGTGGAAGGCTTTTGTGTTCTACTGTTCTCTTCTCTTATTATTCTATCTCTTGTTCCTCCTATTCCTTTTTCTGTTTCTCCACCCCAGGCCAATGGAATAGGTCCATGACCAAATAGATCAGCTCTTTCCAGACCCCCTTATCTCCAGGAGAGTACTGAATTCCAAGAGTCTCTAAAGGCCTGTAATCAAATCTGCATGTGCTCCTGGCACATCGGGGGGGATATGGAAGGGAGCACAATTTCTCTCCCTTTACTTATTGAAAAAGGGAGCTTAGGGTTAAAGACATTATCCATAAGAAGATCCTTCTGATTTCTTGAATCCAATTTGCCACATTTCTTTAAAAACGAGGCTGAACTAGAGTATGTTGCATGTAGAGGTACTTAATATTTATTGAATGTATAGATGGATGAATGGATGGGTAGGTGAGTGGGTGGATGGGTGAATAGGTAGATGGATAGATAGATGCACAAATGGATAAATAAATGGGTGGATGGATGGGTAGAGTAGGGAGAACAAGAGGAGACAAGAATGAACTTTGAACTATGAGGGGCTGGGAAGTTCCTTATAGATCAATTAATTAATAAACTATTATTAAATATATATTGTTTGTCAGAAACTATGGCACTATGTGTCAGTTGAGTGTTAGACACTAAGAATAAAAAAGAGAAATAGTTCTTGCCTTTCAGATTCTTACATTCTATTAGGGGAAATTATATAGACACAAATATGAAATATATCAGAGTTGGGAGGGTTAGATTAGCTGTCAGGAAAGGCTTCCCACATGGGACTAAAGCCAAATTGAATAGTTAAAAATTCTAAGAAGCATAAATGAGAGAGTGCAAAATTTTAGGAGGGGGGAACAGCCCTTGCAAAGTCAAAAGATGGGTGTTGGAATGCCATGTATGAGGAGTCCAGTGTTTCTTAAGTTAAACTATACTGAGGACTAAGAATATAGTTTAATTCTCTTTCATGAATGACTTCTCCCTCTCGGCTACAGCTCTCTGGAATTAAAAGAGCAGGGCCTGAGAATGGGAGAGAAACAGGGAGTTAGGGGTAAGGCAAACAAATAGAAAAATTTTTATGTTTCCAGATTTCGAGAAGTGAGAACCTGGGGTAGAAGAACAATATGCAGACCAAGAAAATTTTGCTTGACGTCAGAAACCAGGAAACACTGGTTTAGTCCCAACCATTTCTTTTAAGCAGAAGTTAATAGGACCTATCACTTACCTTACAGATTTAAAGAAGTAACAGACAATCTCTGGGTTCTGTCTAGTCCAGACCCACTTAGTATAACTTCTCCCTCCTTCCTTATTTTATCTGGATTAATAGAACCAAACTATGGGAAACTAATAACTCTCTCACCCCAACCCAAGACTAAATGATCAAGTGTGCTACCAATCAGCACGCCTTTACCTCTGTTGAACACTTAAAGGAATCAGAAGCCATTAAGGAATCAGGCCTTTGAGGACTGAAAGGAGAGTCATAGTAGAAACCTGGCTGGCCATGAAGCTGAAGCCCCTTCTGGCCTTGGATCCTATGCAGCCGTTCCTTTGACAGTTGCCTAGTTCCACTATTGCTTAAGGCTCTTTGGAAAAGTTCAGATAAATCAGAATTCTGGCACCACTGAGTTGTTAGTGCCTGGGAAATCACTGTCAGGCAGGCTATTCCCTCATATTTACAGTAAGCTTTTAGTTTTATTTCAAGCAGCATCAAAATGAGGAACCACTTAGTCATTAGCTCCTTCTAGTTAAATGTATTAAACATGTTCTTTATATCTCTCTCCCTCCCTTTTTTCCTCTCTCTCCCTTCCTCCCTCTTCTGTCTCTCTCTGTCTCTCTCTCCCCCTCTCTGTATCACTGTCCAAATGTTTCTCTATCACTGTCTGTCTGTCTCTGTTTCTCTCTCTCTCTCCCTCTCTGTATCACTGTCTGTCTGTTTCTCTATCGCTGTCTGTTTCTCTATCGCTGTCTGTTTCTCTCTACCCCCCCTTTCTTTTCTCCCCTTTTCTCTCTTTCACATGCAAACACATACACATACACATACACACAGGTATGCAAAAGGGAGAAGGCATCTATAAGGGGCCACGGCCCAGGGAAGAAGGCTTCCCTGCCTCCCCTGTCACTCTCCCCAGGCTAATCAAAAGAAATACTTTTCAAGAACAGCACTTTGAGAAAATGTCACTCTGCTGAGTTGGAATTCATCACATAGCCCGCCACAGCAGCTATAATCTTTAATCATCCGGAGCAATCAAAACAAAAAAAAGCCAAATAGTGTTGCAGGATATGGCTCAGTGCTGGCTCATGGTGAAATGCCCCGTCACTGCAGTGACGGGAGCTGGAAACTTGGGAGCTGAGAGCTGGGGTTCAGCCAATACTGTCACCTTCAACTGCCACCCACTCCCTAGATAGATGGTTCTGTAGTAATAATGATGAGGATGATGAGAGCTCACATAATATAGTCTTTTTCAGTTTACATTGTGCTTCCCTCACAATATTCCTATGAAGTAGGGAGTGCTGTACCCATTTTACAGATGGAGAGAAAGGCTCATTTCAGGCCAGAGTCTGTCTTAGAAGAAGAGTTCTTATCTTCAAGAATTACAGTCTGTCATACCAACCAAATGTCACCCATGCCAGTCACAATGTGGAACAGAGATTCCTTAAAGACCACTTTCTCCAGAAAGAATTTTAAAATTGAATTCAGGGTGATTTTCCTTCCTTTCCAGTGACTTCAGTCCATCTTCCCTCCCTCTCCCTCTCCCATCACAACTGAACCATGAACATGAAACCCCATACTTAACGTTAGTTTTTTGAGAGCAAGCATAGTTTTATTGTTGTTCCTGGCACCTAGTAAGCACTTAATACTGCTTGAATTTAAATAGAATTGAATCTAAGTCTTTATTCCTGGATGTGGCTTTTGCTATGGTTTCCTATGAGTTTGTCGTATTACCCTGTGAATCCTCATTCTTGGCTCTTCTGAGAATTTCAAAACTGAAAGAGAGAGGATGCTAGAGAGATTATCTAGATTCCATTCCTTTCAACCCACAGACCCACACACCCTTGTTTTTACAGAAAAGAATGAGGTTCATGTATAGGTTAGCCACTAACTGGCTGTGTGAATTCACCCTCCCCAACTCTGGGCCTCAATTGACTTATCTGTAAAATGAAGGGGTTGAACCCTTTTGCTGATTAATGTTCATTAATTAGGGTCCCTTCCGGATCTAACATGAATTACGATGCTATTAGTTATAAAATTACGATTCTATTAATCTTAACTAACTGTGCCATTTGTATTTTTTTGCTGAGTGAGGATAAGCTTTTCTGCACTCTGAAGAGGGGCAGGCTTAAACTGTGTGATCAGAGTTTTAGGACAGGTCTCTGTCACCCAACTATATCTGATCTCATTGATTCAGGGCTTCCGTCTAATAACATAGATTATAACCCATCCATGCTTGCCTATCGTGTGAGATTCTTATCTACATTCTCCCTGTATTCATCAGTGCAACAATCTGGACACCTTCCCTTCCTCCTTTTCCCTACTGATATTACATGAAAATGAAATAGGTTCATTTTATTTAATCATGATTTTTAAAAATAAAAAAGGTTTTATTACTTAAAAAATAAAAACATAATCGTTCTCACTTTTCAAAGACTTCCTTATCCCTGTGCCAAAACTTTCCTTATAACAAAGCACAGTTGTTTTGCTTAACAAATAAATAAAACCTGTTTTGAGAAATCATTTTCCATAACTGATAGTATATGTCACATTCTGCACCAATGTCCACCCCCACTTTTACAAGAGATGGAAAACTTTTAAGTTATTTTTCAAGGAGAATCTTTTGCCAAGTGAGAAATGTTAAATCCTGTTGAAAAAGAGGCATTATGGAATTTCCTTCTGGGCTAATTTTTTTTGTGATGCATTAACATTATTATCAACACATTAAATATACAACACATTTTTTTTAAATCAAGTTAAATTTCATTTTTAAAGACATTCTGGAAGTTGGGTCTTAGCTTGACTAAAAACATTTCAGTGGTGGGGGTGTTTCCTAATAAAACAGTAAAAGGCTAATTCTTAAGAAACATACATTTGCATTGGAGAAGCAGATGCTTAGAAGGTTTCATATATAATTGTTATGTATTTGTCGATATCTGCACCACTAGCCTTTGATTAGATTGTGAAGTCAGAGAATTTGCCCCCACTCTTCTCTTTCTGCCCTTTGCAGGACCCTTGCTAATATCTTCAAGTCAACAGTGTCCTTCATGTTCTGTTCTTCTTTCTATCAAAATCTACTCCCAGGTAAGAATTTTATATAAGTCATTTGTCCCTTAATATAAATAAGTTCAAGTGTCTGTGGTCCCTCTCCTGAGATACCTTTTGGTTTGTGTCATCTCTGAAGGCAGAATGAAAAGCTTCTTGTTTTTTCTTAAAAAGCATTAGCTAACTTTATATGAAAGTATTTATGGCTATCTTCTATCTAGAGATGATACCTGCACATGTGAGTTTTCTAGAGGGCAAAGACAATCAGAATAGTGCATGGTATCATGAGTTGCTTGGATATAATCTGTTTCTGTCACTAATTGTGTGAATTTAGGCAAGTCTCTTCACCATTACAGGTCCCAGTTTCCATTTTAGTCAATGACTGATTTCTAAGGTCCCTCTTAGTTCCATCTTCCTTTTTCATTTATTTTTTAAAAAACAAAAACAAAACAAAACAAAACCACAACCCAAATCTTTATTGAATGAGTATCTCTACACTGTGCTGAATTAGTTCTGCACAGAGAGGTAGTCACATGAGATAGACCCATGGCATTTCTGCAATATGATTGTGTAAGTGAAACTCATGGGTAGTGAAGAAACTAGAGGACTCTCACTGAGGATGTTGGCCCCTGTTCCCCTTGGTCCTCAGCACTGGCATTTGGGGGAGGTCCTATAAGAGACAGAGCTTTGCTGAAGACTGTTGTAGGGGATACTTTCTGAAGACGTGAAGAGGCTGTTCCTATAACCCAGGATTAAAATATAGGTTGCCACTGCTTTATCACATAAGTCTGTTCTAGCTGCATCCATGTATAAATAGATTTCTGTAAAACAAATCCTATTTTCCTGTTGATATCCATAATAAAAGCAGAGATGCCTTCTTTTGAAGGGAGCAAAAATTGTGTGAAAAAGATTGACTTGAAAGCCCAGAGGGTTAAGAATGCAAAAAAAAAAAAAAAAAAGCAAAACAAAACCTCTTTGGTGAGTTACATTTCATACCAGGAGTATTGCTGTGTCATCTAGGAATTAGAGTTCCCATCTAGGAGTTTTATCTTTTCTTTGGTATGGGATTCTGGAATGGGGTATGGGGGTATTGAGGACCTGAGTTCAAATTTCAGCTCTTCCATGTACTACTCGTGTAATGTTGGACTACTCATTTAGGCTCCTTAGTCTTCAGATTCTTCATCTGCCAAAAAAGAGGTTTGGACTAGAAGTGCTCTCAGGTTTCTTTTAACTTTTAAGTTAAGTTAAGATTCTGTGGTCCTTCCAAAACCTCCTACCTCTTCCACTTTTCCAGGACTGTAATAATTATAACCCAATAGAGCTTTAAAGTTTCTCAATCTAATAAATAAATAGTAATAGTAATTATGTATATTCTCAATCTAATAGAGCTATAGAGAGTCTCAATTTAATACATAAATAATAATAGTAATTATGGATAGTCAACCTAATAGAGCTATAGAGCTTCTCAATCTAATAAATAAATAGTAGTAGTAATTATGGATCTTCTCAATCTAATAGAGCTATAGAGCTTCTCAGCCTAATATATAAATAGTAATAGTAATTATGGATATTTTCAATCTAATAGAACTATAAAGCTCCTCAATTGAATAAATAAATAATAGGGTTTTTCAATCTAATAAGGCTAATAGAGCTGCATGGAAATATCAGATGCTGTGTATAACATGTATTTTGGCTTGAGGATTCAGATTCTGTAATGTGAATTAATTGCCTGGTGTTTTCTTCACTTTGGGAAATTCAAAATTCCAGCTACAGTTTCCAGTTATAAAGAATCAGACTTAGATCTGGAAGGGACCTCAACAACCAACTTGTCCATTTTGCAGATGAGGAAACCCAAAGCCCAAAGAGACTAAGTAACTTGACCAAGATCACTTAGAATGAGGGATGTTCATGAAGACTTCAGGTGTTCTTCTCGAGTCTGAGCTCTGGAACCTGAAATTATCCCCACCTGTGCCACTCACTTCCATCCTTGGAGAGAAATCACTAAATGCAATAAGATGATCTCATTTCGGATTAGTTCTTGAAATTGATATTCCCCTCTTGGGGTAAAGTGGGGAAATGGGGAAGCAGGAAGAAGACTAAAAAGAAAGCCTTCATTTTCAGTGTGTTTATTTCAATTTTTCCTCATTATGAAGTACTCAGAGAGGCTGAGCGTGTTAGATCTGGAGAACGTGATTACACAAGAGAGAGATTTTTCAGAAAGAAAAAAAAAAACAACCCATCAGAAATCCTAATATTGCTACATGAGTTTAAATAAAAAAGTTAGAGATCAAAACATGAGTGGGCTGCAAGCTTGAAAACTTCTCCGCCAAACAGCAGCAGGCGTGAAAAAAAAAAAAACTGGTGGGAAAACACACACACACACACACACACACACACACACACAAACAGGACAACCCTATGTGTATAGCTACAAAGCCACCCCCCCTACACACACACAGAGGCAGAGAGGCCTGAGAAATGTGGGCCATAAAGACATTTCTAATTAATATGTCAGTGGTTTTGCTTGTGAAGACCTTGGGGGAGGGACCCAGGCTTTAGTGGGGTCAGCAAAGCCTGGCACCTGGTCTCCAAGCTCTGTGAATAATCCACACTGCTTCCCTGGCTGAGAACATGTTGTTTAAACTTAAGAGACTTACTCTGCTGACATTCCCAGGGGCATCTCAAATGTTCTATGCACCAAAAAAAACTTATGTAGTCAGTCAAGGCACTCATTTCAGTCTGTTGGAGCTGAGCCCTCAGGATTTAATTCAGTCACCCATGCATCGGGATATCATCAGTTATCACCCATCTTTGAATTCCTATCCTTGTTCTGTAAATGAGAGTTTTGAGAGCTCAAGATTTTCTGCCTTGGGCCTGAAATAGTTTTTATGGCAAGAATTACACCATGCAGATAGTTAAGAAAAAGAGATGTGGGCTAATCAAGGGGAAAAACATGTCGGGGATGGGGAAAGAACTTACCTCTCAAGGATCCTCCCAGCTTTTTGTGATTCTGTTTTCTTCACATTCTTTGCTTCTCCAAATCCCCTGCTGAAGCTATTGCAGGTAGAAAGCTGGAAGTCTCACCCTTCATTTAACAAATGGAAAAACTATAGCCTAGGAAAGTAACATGGGTTACTCAGGATGGATCAGGATCGAGATAGTATTTGGACCTGGGTCTTCTGACTCCATTGTGCTACTTTGGCCAGCCCTCATGATAGAGTTGACTTCTTTGGGATTTGAACCTTTATGCAGATATGTAGAGCTTTTTTATATTGAATTGATCATCACCAAAAAAAAAAAAATTAACACTAGTCTTTCTGAAGTGACTTCCCAGTTCCCTGTCCATTCTCAGAGTTTAAAGGATAAGATAACCATAGATTTAAAATTGGAAAAAGATCTTAACCACCACAGGATAAGAGCTTAGAAGTTATCCAATGAAATTCATTTATTTTTATAGGTAAGGAAACTAAGGCGAAGAGTGGTTTGCACAAAAGTACATAGTGAGTAAATTGTAGAACTGGTATATGAACTCAGGCCCTGCATTCCAAATCTTTCCACTCTTATCATCCCACCTCCATGACAATAATAATAATTCAGTCCTTTTGTGTTCATTATTTCACTTCATTTTCCCAATAGCTATGAGATAGATAGATCAAGGATCAATATTTCTATTTTATCCATCATGGCATAGTAGATCGACATTCAGCCTCTGAGACCAGGGTACAATTTATATCTCTGACACATTAGTTAAATTGACCCTGGGCAAGATCCAGCCTCAGTGTCTGAGGCTATACTCTAAGACAGAGCTTCTTAACATTTACTTTTTGTCTCATGGTTCTCTTTGAAAGTCTAGTGAAATATGGGAAAATATTTTTAAATGTATACGTGAAAATACATGGGATTAAAATGGAAACCAAAGATTAATGAAAATAAAGGTATAATTTTCTCTCGTCTAAGTTCATAAACTATCCTCATTTCCATTAAGTCTAATCATGAATTCCTACTGTAAGCTCAGTTCTTCAGTTCTGAAATGGTAAGTTGCAAAAGTGTTGATATATGTGGATCAGATGGGGTTTCCTAACTTGAAGTTGTGTCTACCAATAAAGTAATAGATTCTGCCCACAATGGATCAATGAACTGAAGGAATGAATAAATAAATAGTTGACTTATTATAGGATTTAAAAGTCTGCAAGGTAGTTTTAATATCACATTTTATCTTCACAGACCAGGGCCTGAAGCTCACAGAAGTTAAAGATTTATGTATCTTGTTCTCATGCATCTCATTAATAGCAGAGCCAAAAATGGAAATTCACATCTGTGGACCCCTCAGCCCAAAGTTTTTTGTTTTTTTTAATAATAATGACTTTTTTATTTTTCAAAATACATGCAGGAGCCCTTTTGTAGTAGCAAGGAATTGGAAACTGAGTAGAGGCCTATAAGTTGGAGAATGAATAAATTATGGTTATATGAATGTTATGGAATATTATTGTTCTTTAAGAAATGATCAGCAGGATTTTAGAAAGGCCTGGAGAGACTTACATGAACTAATGCTAAGTGAAGTGAGCAGAACCAGGAGATCATTGTACACAACAACAAGATGATTATGTGATGATCTACTACTCTACTGGATGTGACTCTTTTCTTTTTTTTTTAAATTTTATTATTATTATTATTATTATTAATTAATTTTTATAATTATAACATTTTCTTTGACAGTACATATGCATAGGTATTTTTTTTTAACAACATTATCCCTTGTACTCCCTTCTGTTCCTAGTTTTTCCCCTCCTTCCCTCCACCCCCTCCCCTACATGGCAGGCATTCCCATACATATTAAATATCTTATAGTATATCCTAGGTACAATATATATGTGCAGAACCGAATTTTGTTGTTGTTGTTGTTGCAAAGGAAGGATTATATTCGCAAGGTAAAAATAATCTGGGAAGAGAAACAAAATAAAACAAAACAAACAAACAAAAAAAAACCAATGCTCTCAGTTTACATTCATTTCCCAGTGTTCCTTTTCTGGGTGTAGCTGATTCTGTCCATCATTGATCAATTGGAATTGGATTAGGATGTGACTCTTTTCAACAATGATGTGATTCAGGCCAATTCCAATGGACTTGTGATGGAGAGAGTCATGTGCACCCAGAAAAAGGACTATGGGGACTGAATGTGGATCACAACATAGTATTTTCACCTTTTTGTTGTTGTTCTGTTTTTGTTGGTTGCTTTTTGTTTTCTTTTTCATTTTTTTCTTTTTTAACTGATTTTTTTGTGCAGCATATTAATTGTGGAAATATATATAGAAGAATTGCACATGTTTAACATATATTGGATTACTTGTTGTCTAGGGGAGGGGATGGGGAGAAGGAAGGGAGAAAAATTTGGAATACAAGGTTTTGCAAGGGTGCATGTTGAAAACTATCTCTGTATTTTTTCCAGATATAAATCATATTTATTTCTTTTTTAAAATAGCTTTTTATTTCCAAAATACATGCAAAAAACAGTTTTCAACATTCATCCTTGCAAAACCTTGTGTCCAAATTTTTCTCCTTCCCCTCTTCCCTAGACAATAAGTAGTAGGTTAAACATATGCAATTCTTCTAAACATATCACATTTATCATGCTGCACAAGAAAAATTAGATCAAAAGGGGGAGAATGAGAAAGAAAAAACAAGCAAACAGCACCAAAAAAGGTGAATACACTATGTTGTGATCCACATTGAGGTTCCATAATCTTCTCTCCGGATGCAGATGGCTCTCTCTATTACAAGTCTATTGGAATTGATGTCCCAGAGTTATGTTACTGAATTTGGGAGCCTTTGGGTTGGCATTCAGGAGTGAGGAAAGCTTCTAATCCCCAGCTATTTAAATTGCAGGTTGTGGCCCTATATGAAGTCCCATAACTAAATGTGAGGGTTGCAAGATTAAGATTTATTATCAGGAAATGTTTTATTTGTATAACTATTTTATTTGCCTATTTACTTAGGATCATGCAAAATTTTCTCAAGAAAAAGGGTTGCAAATGAAAAAAGTTTAAGAAACCCATAGCCTTTTTTTTCTTTAAATGATTTCCCCAGCCCCCTAAGGCCAAAGGTACTAGAGAAAAGCCACTGGCAAAGAGTGGAGCAATCAAGAGACACATGAGTGAGTGGGCTGAGGTTGGGGATAGAAAGAAGGGAAGGAATCCCTCCTTGGGTTCTCCGGGAAAGTATCCCAAATGTGGGAGGTGTTTCTGCCAATCCGGCTGGTGTCTGGTGTCTAGGGAAGCAGAGTTACTGCTCATCTCCCTGTCAGACTTCCTGCACAAGCCACAGCTGACAGCACTGAAGGGGGGAGGCAATTTGGGTCAAGTCCCCAGGGGGAGGTAAACACCTCAAAATCAGGCTCATTCCCCTATAGTGATTCCTTGTTCTCTCCTGGGATAGCCAGTTTTATCCAATAAAAGTTCCAGGTATTTTTTCCCACCAGACAGCACAGCCCTAAGAGATTAAAGTCTCAATGGGCTTGAGAGAAATGCAAAATTGCCAGAGGAGACTTAACCTGCTCTCCAATTCTATTTAACCTAAGTGACTGTTTGCTATTTAGCTTGAGTAATAGTTTTATTATTTAGACCGAGTAACAAAATTAGTAGCTTGCTGCAACATTGAACAACACTGAGGCCAGAAATGTGCTTACACACACCCATAATTGCCTGTGTATGAGCAGAAAAAGGCCATTTTAGAAGAATTTTCTGCTTTATACTCTGCTGGATTTGAAGTAACAGGGAAGGGGGAGGTGAAGCACGGGATTGTCAGCCAGTAGCATTTAGTGATTCACCCCTCTGCTCCTTTGTCCTGCCCTCCCATTCCAGGATTCTCATTTAGAGATCTCTCCCACTACCTGATTCATTAAAGGAATGGGGTAGGGCCCTGTGACTTACTTAGCTGGTTAAGTGTGGAACAGATACTACAAGTGTTAGGGGAGACCCCACAAGTCACATTCCCCTCAGGGAGAGGGGGAGAATAAACCATTTTCCTCTAGCCCTCTTCCTTTAACAGTATTTATTTCTGAGAGGGGTATACTTAGAGCTATGGGTATGGGATTAGGGCAGAGAAAGGAGGAGTTCATAGACTGTGCAGGTTTCTTTTCTTCCAAGGGTTAAAAATCCCTTTAAATCAGGGGTTCTAAAGCTAGAGTCCATGGATAGATTTAATGAATTTAGATGGGAGGAGAATTGCATACTTATTTTTATTAACCTCTATCTAAAATTTAGCATGTCATTCAATTATTAATTTTAAAATTTTCTGAGAAGGATCCATTGACTTCCCATAGAGTCTAAAAAGTCTAAAAACCTCTGCTGTAAAGAATGAACCTGTAGAGGTACCAGGGATGCATATTCCTTGCTTGGCATTTAGCAAAGGTATCAAAATGACTGTCTGTTACTTGTGCTTATGAAGTTTTAGGTACTTTTCAGGGCTGCCCTTATTTCTGATAATTGTCATTCACTCCTAATATATTTCTTGGGAAAATTTGTTTGTAGTAAGTAAGTCATATGGCAAGAGGCCGAAGGAATAGGGGAGAGAGAGATCATGGATCTGTGTATGGAGGGAGACCTGTGTTTAGACTGTTTCTAGCACTTACTGGTTTTGTTGGCAAGTCACTTAGTTTCCTTAAAAATAATGTGGGGTGGGGACAGCTAGTTGGTGCAGTGGATAGAGCACCAGGACCTGAGTTCAAATATGGCCTCAGACACTTAACACTTAATATGTTAAAGAATATGTTAAATGCAATATATGTATAATACAGCTATTTTGCTGCACAAGAAAAATCAGACTTAGAAATAAGGTAAAAATAACCTGAGAAGGAAAACAAATATGGAAGCAAACAATAACAGAAAGAGTGGAAAGGCTATGTTGTGGTCCATATTCTGTTCCCACAGTTCTCTCTCTGGGTGTAGATGGTTCTCTTTATCAGGCACAAGTGGAACTGGTTTGAATCATCTCATTCATTATTGAAGATATCCACTTCTATCAGAATACATCCTCGTACAGTATCATTGCTGAAGTGTACAGTGATCTCCTGGTTCTGCTCGTTTCACTCAGCATCAGTTGATGTAAGTCTCTCCAAGCCTCTCTGTATTCCTCCTGTTGGTCATTTCTTACAGAACAATAATATTCCATAACCTTCATATGCCATAACTTTTTCAGCCATTCTCCAATGGATGGGCATCCACTCAGTTTCCAGTTTCTGGCCTCTACAAAAAAAGCTGCCACAAACATTTTGGCACATACAGGTCCCTTTTCCTTCTTTAGTATTTCTTTGGGATATAAGCCGAGTAGTAGCACTGCTGGATCAAAGGGTATGCACAGTTTGATATGAGCATAGTTTCAAATATCTCTCCAGAATGGTTGGATGCATTCACAATTCCACCAACAATGTATCGGTGTCCCAGTTTCTTGAATCCAATTTAACAAAATAAAACTTGAATAAAGTTCAAAAAATTAATTTTAATCAATTAACTGATATTCCTTTATTACCTACTATGTGCCAAGCACTGACAAATTAGGAAAAGTATTGTTAGCCACCAGTTGATCTGAAAAAGTTCTCAGGATTTGGGTGGACCACATGTTTCAGTCATGTCTGACTCTTCATCACCCCAAGGGGGTTTTCTTGGCAAAGATACTGGACTGGGTTATCATTTTTCCTTCTCCTGCTCATTTTATAGATGAGGAAATGGAAGCAAACAAGGTTAAATGACTTGCCCAGGATCACTTATCCAGTAAGTGTCTGAGGCAGATTTGAACTCCTGAAGATTAGTTTTAATGACTCAAGGCCCAGTGCTCTATTCACTGAGCCATCTAGTTGCCTATATATATATATATCCATATGGCTCCATGTATGTCAATAGTATAGGATGGAAGCAAAAAAAAAATAGAATGGAACATTTGGCTGCTCTGAGATCTTATTGTCTATATCTAAGGAGGTGATAGTCTGTTTAGATCCATCCCTGGCCAAACCACATCTGGAATATTGAAATTAGCTTCAAGCATCACATTCAGGATAGAGAAGTTGGGAGCCAGTGAGTAGGGAATAAAATGCTGGAAGCAGTGCTTTTATCCATTGATCTGGCATATGTATTTTTTTTTTTATCATAAGGTTTTTTAGGACAGATAGGATCACAGAAAGGACCGTGGAAGCCATTAAGATTGATCTGCCCCTTTTACAGGTGAGAAAACTGTGGCTTAAAGAAGTTAAGGAGAAGCTAGAAAACATCTGAAAGAAGACAGCCAAGCTGATGAGAGCATTCCATATCATTTGAAGGAGCTGGAGGTATTTAGTTTAGAAAAAGAAAAACTTGATGAGGAGGAGGGATAATAATATGGCATGATAACTCTATGAAGGGCTGTCTTCTGCAACAGAGATGGGATTTCTTCAGCCCAGGGGGCAGATCTAGGTGCAGTGGATAAAGGAAGTAGATGTAGGCTTGATAGAAAGAAAAACTTCCAAACAATTGAAGTTACATAAATAACTACATAAAAGCTATGTAATATATAATATAATACAAATAGCTATGTGATATAAAAGATTGCCTGGGGAGATAGTGGGTTTCTCCTCTGAAAACAGAAGGAGATATACTTATTCTAATGTGGATCAGACCTCCAAAATCCCATCTCATTCTGAATATTTGGGTGCATGATACTTGGAGTTCCTACAGAATGCCATAGAAATTTAAGGGATTTGACTAATTTTGACTCCTCTTCCTTCATCCCCACCCCAAAAATATGGCACAATGACAGATTCCCTGAACTTGCAATCATAATACCAAAATTCAAATTCTGACTCTGCTGTTTTCTAGTGGTAGGTCTCTGACCAAGTCACCTTAAACTCCCCATGCCTTAGTTTCCTCATCTGTAAAATGAAGGGCTTGGAAGTCATTTGCCTCTAAGGTTCCTTTCAGCTCTAGATCTCTGGCTTTTGATCCCCTAATCTTATGAAATCTGTTGTTTATTTGTTATGGACTGTTTTCCTTGCCAGATGGATCTGAAGGAAATCCCCAGACTTATGGAGAGTGATAGATGTTTGGCTCATGGCCTCCTTGTGGGCTGGTGATTGAGTTGGGTTGATTGTATTTTTGAGGAGGGGGTGGGAGGGAGGACTCTGGAGACCTTTCTGACCTTGGGAAGATTTTCTTTGGAACACTGGCATTGATTTCTGGAGACATTCTGAGTGCTAATTCATAGCCCCAGGTATGACCAGCTGGAAATCAAATCTGTGGGTCAAATACAAATCAGGAAAACAAAGCCCTATTGCTCCCATCCATATTTGGAGTTGAAAGTCAGGATTGTAGCTGGTCACTGAATTATCAAATCAGCAAACATCCTTCACAATTTTTATGTGATTTACCTGGATTATATTAACTTATTTTTAAAGTTTTATTGATGTTCTTTGGTTTTTTTTTTTTTTCAATATGTCATTTTCTGATATGCCTCTGGGTCTTTGATAAGAGAGGATTTAGAAGATATCCTCTATAGCATCATAGATTTAGAGCTTGCAGCCTTGCAAGCCATCATCTTTAAACTCTCTCCCAATTTTACAAAGGAAGAAACTGAGTCACAGAATGATTGAGTAACTTGTCTAGGTTTATACAACTAGTGTCTAAGGCAGGATTTGAATTCAGGCACTCCTGACCCTAATCCAGTGCTCTGTTCAAATCCTGACTTGGACATGTGACCCTAGCTTTAACCTCTCTCAGTCTCAGATTTCTTCCCTGTAAATGACTGAACCTGATAGATTCCATGGTCCTTTCTATGATCCTATCTATCCTAAAAACCTTATGATAAAGAAAAATACACATGCAATGTACATGCACTATCAATGGATAAAAGCACTGCTTCTAGCATTTTATACAACATTCCCTACCCACTGGCCCTTAACCTCTCTATGACTAACCCCAGTTTTAAAAATAAAAGCTTAAAATGCTTTTCCTCTGACACACTCCAAATTCAACATAGGGACTTCTTTGGTCCCCATGGTGACCTAGACACTTAGCTTCCTATATCCATGCCATGCTCCCATGCCTCAGCAGATACTTACTTCAGTCCCAAACCCTATTCCTAGGATCTGGTGATTGACTGATGCAAATTGTGTCTTGGGACAGGGAACCCAGAGAGTTCTATCAATAAAGTACTAGCTCTCTTTACAGTCAGTGAGAATCCTTTCTGCCCCATCTCCTAGAGCCTGAGTAGGACATTCAAGTTATCATAGCAGATTGGGGATGGGGGACAGGGATGTGACATCTGGTGTCTGGTTTGAGATGGAAAGGCATGACATCTGGTGTCTGGTTTTAGGATGGGGAGGGGATATGACATCTGGTGTCTGATTCGGGGATATGAAGACATGACATCTGTCTTCACATATTTGAAGAACTATCTTGTAGAGAAGAGATGTTGTTCCATGTGGTACCGTAGGGAAGAAACTAAGAACAACAGGTGTAAGTTAATAAAGAAACCGATTTTTAGGGAAGGAAACAAGCATTTATTAAGTGCCTAACAGGCCAGATACTGTGAAGTGCTTGACAAACAGTATCTCATTTTAGCATCAACAATGTGAGATAGGTTTTACCATTTTATAGTTGAGAGTCTAAAGCAGACAGAGCTAAGTGACTTTCCCAGGTTCATACAGCTAATAAGTACCTGAGGAAAGATTTGAATTCTCCCAGACTTTAGGCCATGTAGCTGCCCTTCAGTATAATGCTTTTTTTTTTTTAGTTCTATGTTCTTGACCAATAGAACAGCCTTACAAAAATATTAGCTGTTTTAAGAAGTCATCAAATATCTGCCACTAGAAATCTTGAGGAGCAGACTTGAAACTGATTCCATTGCTATCAGCGGGGTTGGCTGGCCCAAAATAAGGATGTGAAGTCCCTTCGAAGCTCTTTGTGGACCCCATTCAGCAGGAGGGCAATGCTTGTCTCCCCACTTACATGTCTACTTAGAACAAAATGTTACTTTTGAAGAGACTTGGGTAGAATAAACAGAAGATTCTTCATGAGATCATAGGTTCATCTGTCTCTATTGATGAACGAAAGCCCAGAAAGTTTCATGAGATCATAGATTGAAATGGAAAGAATTCTCAGAAATCATCTGGTCCAGGGAAGGAAATGAGAATTTACTAAGCACCTACTATATATGCCCCAGGCACCATGCTAAGAATAAAGCACTTATCATGGTGCTTGGAACATATGTGGAGACTATTGTCATTTCCTTATTCTTGGACGTTGTACTTCTTGTAATGCAGCCAAAGATGGCATTGACCTCCTTGATTATAATCCACTGGAACCCTCAGATCTTTTTCAGCCAAACTGCTCTCTAGTTAGTCATGCAAACCCAATTTTATGCTAAAGAAGCTAAATTTTTTTCTTGAAATCCAAGTGTAAGTATTGAATTTCATCTTATTAGATTTAGCCCAGCATTTTAGCTTGTCAAGATCTTTTTGGATCTTGACTGTAATCCAACTATCCATCCTATCTATCCCATTTCCCAAATCATTGATAAAAATGTTAAATAGTGCCAAGGGCCAGCACAGAGCCCCGGGGCACTCTGCTGCAGTCCTTGTATATTGAACTATTCATATTAACTCTTTTGTTCTGTGCTTTGTGAATATGTGATTAGAAATTCAGTGAGAAAATTTATAAACTAAGCAATATTTACCTCTCAAAAATATTAAATTGTGCATCCAATAAACCAATTTGGGGATAAGAAAATCAGCTTATTTTTCTTTAACAGCTCTCTTGTCCTTTATCCTGGGAAGTTACCCCATAAACCTAAGTTCCCTGCACCATCTTTCATCGGCTTTAGAAATATATTTAAAGCCCTAGTGTTTCGAGTCCAAGTTACTTTGGAAAACACTGATAAAGATGCATAGCATAAATGTCCCTAAGAGCTGGGAAGGGCTTTAAAGATTACTTATTTCAATCTCAGTTTTTATTTTATTTTTTTCAATCTTGCCTAGATAGGATTTTTTTTTACATTTGTTTTTAAAACTTGGAGTTCCAGATTCTCCCCCTTTTTCTCTTCCTCCCCTCTTCCTCATTGAAAAGGCAAATGTGAAATTATGTATAATATTTCCATAAAATCATGTTGTAAAAGAAAACATAGATACCCCTCAAAAACTTTAAGAAATATAAATTTTTTTAAAAAATAGCTTTTTATTTTCAAAATATATGCAAAGATTGTTTTTACAAAAAACCTTGTGTTCCAAATTTTTCTTCCTTCCTTCTCCCCACCCCCTTCCCTAGACAGCAAATAATCCAATATATGTCCATCACAGTTCTTACTATATGCAATGTTCTCTTGGTTCTGCTCATTTCACTTAGCCTCAGTTCATGTAAATCTCTCCAGGCCTCTCTGAAATCATCCTGCTGATTCTTTCTCATAGAACAATAATATTCCAAAACATTCATGTACCATAACTTATTCAGTCATTCCCTGACGGACATCCACTCACTTTCTAATTCCTTGCCACTACAAAAAGGATTGCTATAAACATTTTTGCACATGTGGGTTCTTTTCCCTTTTTTTAAGATCTCTTTGGGATACAGACCCAATAGACACTGATGGATCAAAGGGTGTGCACAGTTGGATAGCCCTTTGGGCATAATTTCAAATTGCTCTACAGAATTGTTGAATTAGTTCACAATTCCACCAACAATGTATTAGTGTCCCAGTTTTCCCACATTCACTCAAACATTTATTATTATCTGGAAATGTAAAGCTTTTTAAAAGTATGCTTCTATCTGTCTTTAGACACAATCAGTTCTTTCTCTGGATATGGTCAATTTCGATTTTTAGATTGGGAAACTGAAGCCTAGAAAGGCTGGGTTGGTGATTCCAGATTTCTAGTCCTTACATTATCCCTCTTGGAATTTTGTGGAATTAAAACAGGACAAGTCAATAAGGAATTAGGGAAACAGGGAGTGAAATAGGAAGAATACTAGAATATTCTAGAGCACTGAGAAATTAATTTGTTGGTGAAGGTTAGGGGTTAAATCTAGGATGTTAAATAGCTGGGATCAGAATTAGAATCCTTGGCTTAAAGACTAGAGAGTACAATGGAAGGAGCCTTGACTCTGGTGTCAAAAGACTCAGGTTCAAATTCTGTTCTGATGTTTACGACTTGTGTGACTTTAAGCAAAGCAATTGATATCCTTTTTCTTCATCTGTAAAATGAGTAACATGGATGCTGGGTGATGCAGTAGATAGAATACTGAATCATATAGAATAAGAGTCAGGTACATTGTCTTCAAATCCAGCTCCAGACACTTATCTAAGTGACCTTGGGCAAATCACCTAACCCCTGCATACCTCAGTTTCCTCAGTTTTAACAACAATAATACTAAAATAGTACCCACCTCCAACTGTTGTAGTGAGGATGAAATGAGATCATCATTATCATCATCATCATCATTATTATTGTTTTATGAGGCCACTGGGGTTGTCATACAGCTAGTAAGTGTTAAGTATCTGAAGCTGGATTTGAACTCAGATCCTCCTGACTCCAGGGGTTGGTGCTCTATTCACTGCACCATCTATCTCCCTCTGAGGTAATATTTTTTTTTTAGGGTAATAACTGTTCATTTTTCAAAATACATGCAAAGATAGTTTTCAGCATCCACCCTTGCAAAACCCCCTCCCCTAGACAGTAAGTAATCCAATATAGGTTAAACATGTACAATTCTTCTGAGCACATTTCTACATTATCATGGTGCTCCAAAAAATTGGATGAAAAGGGAAAAAATGAGAAGAAAAAAGCAAGCAAGCAACAACAGCAGCAAAGGTGAAAATGCTATGTTGTGATGCAATACAGATTTCATAGTTCTCTCTCTGGGTGCAGATGGCTCTTTCCATAACAAGTATATTGGAATTGCCTTGAATCACCTCATTGTTGAAAAGAGTTAATTCCGTCAAAGTTGATTGTGAGATAATATTTTTAAATTGCTTAGCATAATAGCTGGCACATAGTAGGTGCTATATAAATGCTAATTCTGAAATATATCCAGACAGATCTGTGATCAATTATCCCTGAGAAGTAAAATTCAGATACATAGTCAGAAAGTCTGGATATCTTAGTACTGTGAACTAAGTACAGTGCCTGGCACATAGTAGGCACTTAAAGTTGATTGACTGACTTGACTAGAAGTCAAGATCAAGTTAAGGGTTCTGAAGAATAGGCATAGAGTTCTATAAGGAAATTTTTTCCAATCTTTCCTAAGTTCTGTCCCAAATAAACAATTCTACGCTATGATAATTGTGGAAATATGTATAGAAGAATTGCACATGTTTAACATATTTTGGATTACTTATTGTCTAGAGGAGGGGGGGAGGGAAAGGGAGGGAAAAATTGGAACACAGGGTTTTGCAAGGGTGAATGTTGAAAATTATCCATGCATATGTTTTGAAAATAAAAAGCTTTAATAAATAAAAAGAATTCTATGCTAGGTCTGTTCTCTATCTAATCATTAGCCTCCTGGGTATTCTAGGAGCTCAGCTGGGGTTCAATGTCCCATGATTCAAAGATTTCAGCTTCTGTCTCCATCTTCCCTCTTCCCGTCCCCCCGATTCTTTCTCAGGGCTGAGACAGGTTGAGTCTAGGAAAGAATTCATTTACAAGGACAGAATAAATACATAAATAATTCAGCAGATGCAGAAGGTCATGAAACATGAAAGTTTCTGACCAGAACAGCCTCTGATCAGCTATATAACTTGCTAAATCTATCCTTTCCTTCTTCAAAGTATGAAGTTTCACTGATGTAGGTGCTCCATTTACTGAGGCAAATCCCAATACCTCCATGCCTCAATGCATTATTCTCATAAATTTCTAGGGGCTGAAATGAATCCATCCCAAAGCCCTATATGATTTAGCTTTCTGACTGTAAATGAAATTCTCTTGAGTTTGACAAGGTTAGTCCTTGAACAATAAACACAGAATCCAACTAATTGAGAGTAGAAATTGTTTCATTCTTTTTCTGTGTTCCTAATGCTTTGATTTTATTGGTAAAAGAAATTCCTTTCAGTGACATAGATGAGCAACTCATGTATAATTGAAAGTATTAAGAAAATTGTCTTTTGACTTACCGATGGCTACTCAGTTAATATTTGTCAGAGGCAACACTTGAACTTGGGTCAGCCTAGGGTTTCCCCAAGGCCAGCCTTCTAGCCAAGACCACACACTGTCTTTCAACCTATTCTTTAAGCTAATAGATTTTTTTTAATGCTATAAGATTTTCAAAGCACTTTGTACATACATGAACTCATTTGTTCAGCAGCAGACTTGTGAATTATACAGGATTATCATCCCCATTTTGCAGATGAAGATGCAAGGTTGACTTGGAGGCTACACAGCTAGGAAGTCTGAGGCAGGATTTGAACTTAGGTCTTCTTGACCCCCAAGTCTAGTATTCTACCTATCATCCCATGCTTGTTGCCTCTCCCCAAGTCTTGACACATCCTGAACAGCTTTCACTGTATTTCTTTAGGCTCAGGAGCTTCTTACAGTTACCAGAATGGCATCTGTTTCCTCCATGATACCCCTAACTGGCTTTGCAATCTACCCAGTTTCAGATGCCCTTGGCTGAGTATACAGGTTAATTTTAAAGTCAGTATCACAATCTTCTCAATTCAGGAATAGACACAACTGCCTGGCATTCCACCCACATGGTCCCATGCAAATACTGACTACTGCCTTTTTGACCCAGTTATCAGTTCTTTCTTCTTCACCAAAGGGTAGTGGGGGTGGGAAAGCAGTTAAAGAAAGAGAAACATCATATGCATTTAAATTCCTTTCCCCCCCAAAAGAATAAATCATCCCCAAGTGACCCACAAGCCCCAATTCTTCCTCGGAACCAGAATGAAGAATAGAATTTGACACTGACTCAAAGGCTCTATGAGCCACAAGCTCCCTGGGTACTTCCTGCCCAAGGCCAGAATTGCTCTCAGAGAATGGAAGGGTCTGAGCCAACACAGGGAGGCTATGCCAGAGTGGAGGAGAGACAGGACAGGTAGCAAAGCAGCCACTGGCCCTGTGATGTGAGTGGGAATGATTCATTCTGGAAACACTTCCCACTGTTACTGTGAACTCGTTTGTAGCCCTAGTAATTGCAAATGGCAGGTCCTGAAACTTGCCATTTTTTCCATTCACTGAAACACACCCCCTTTCTTGGCCTCAGTTCCACTATCTGATAAGTGGATAAATATGATAATTCATATTCATAATAAGTGGATAATCTTATATATATATATATATTTACACACTGATAAGACAGTATCTGATAAGCCAAGTTTTCTGAAAAGTCGGTACCTTTCAGTCAATATAGCCCATGTATAGTTTGGGATATTAATGTGGCTGTACATGCTAGGTAGTTAATCCTGGCCTTGGAAGCCAGGAAAACACAAGTTTTAGTTCTACCTCCACCATGTCCCCTTGAACAAATCATTTAACCTCAATTCTGTAAGACTGTCATTTGCAGAGATTTATCGGATAATTTCATCCTGGGGCATTCTCTTTATCAATGAAATCGCAGGTCCAGTCCTTGTCACTATATTGTCACAAATACTCTATCTGTACATTCTGTGCATGCTTAGTAAGCACCCACTACATGCAGAATGTTGTAGTAGGTGCCAGGGAAGATACAGAGCTTAAATAAGGCATGATGACTTCATGGAGCATACAGTCTAGTGGGGGCTAAGACAATAAATAAAACAATTATAATGTAAATGTTATAGTATAAGTTTATTATGGACTTGCAAGACGAAATGCTGTTAGACCTTAAACAGTATAATTTTTTCGTTTGCCACTGACTGTAGTAACCTAAGTTTTTACTTTTTTAAAGCTCAGTTTTCTATTCTACAATAAGTATTTGGTGATCTCTAAGGTACTTTCAGCTCTGACATTGAGTCTAGTGCCTAATGGATATACTCTGGCTAATGTCAGCATTAATTGGCTAATCTTAGCACTAGCTGGAGAGGTCTGGTTAATGATTAAATCTTTGGAAGACCCAACAGGGGGGCTGCTCATTAACTGGTCTGCTAGAGGGGTGCTTACACACTTGAAGTGCTGATAATTGCTGGTCATCAGTGGTGCTAATTGAATGATAACACTGTTGCAAATTTGTTTGTTTTTCAAGTTTTAACTTGAGCCAGATTTCTAGTTGATATTAAGAGTAGCTAAAGTTAATCTCCCTCCTACTGGTTCATCTCTCCTTTGCCATTCTTATCTCTCCCCTTTCTTTTGTCTGAATTTCTCCCTTGTATCTATATTGCATAGTTACATTCAAGTGGGAGATGTACTTACTAGCTGAGTGTTGTGCAAACAGTACATACAGTTGTGCAATATTAAATCCAGGTCTCCTTTGCTCATTGCCTTTGAAATGTCCTTACTCTTTATATTCTAGTCTCTTCTTTTGTGGATCTCCATTCAAGAAATGGGCTCCTTGGGCAGCAGCTATGCCTCTGAATAGTATATTCATTCATAAAGCTAATAGGAATTTGGAGATGAATGGTTTCCATTCTAACCAAATCAGGAAAGGCTTGCGAATAGCCATAAGTCACATTAGGATTATTAATGGTTGTTGGGTAGAGAGAGCAAGGTTCATGGAATCATGGAGTCATTAACTTTAGGAGTCAGTTAGACCAACTTATAGTTGGACAGCAATCTTCCTCTGAACATCCTAAAATTGGCACAGAAGCCCATACCTCTGCTTCCACTACTAGTCTAGAGACTGGAACTGCAAGTTAATTGCTATAGAGAACTTCCAGGTGAGGAAAGACCCTTTGCCAATGTGGGTCATCACTATCTTGGCTTTATCAGCACAAGCATAAAGAATAGAATTTGATATTGACTCCAAGGTATTATGAGCCAAAGGCTCTCTGCATCCTTTCTGCCCAAGGTCAGAATTGCTCTCAGGAATTGGAAAGATCTGAACTAAGTAGAGAGGCAAAGAGGTAGAATGAGCCAGAGCAAGTGAAGCCAGTGATTTACCCTTGGTCACAACAGCAGTATGTATCAGAAATGGGTCATTCTGTGTTTAAGGCTAGCTCCACATTACTCTGTTATGCTGCCCAAACCACTACCAACAATTCCTTACGTTACTGAATATAAACTTCCCCCTCCTTGTAAACATATCTCCATATTTATCATGTTATGCAAGAAAAATCAGACCAAAAAGGAGAAAAAAATCAGCAATAAAGAAAAAGCAAAGAGAGGTAAAAATATTGTTTTCATCCACATTCAGGCTCCATAGTTCTCTCTCTGGATAAGGATAGCATCCAACTTTCCATCCCAAGTATTGGAATTGCCTTGAATCACCACATTGTTGAAAAAAACCAAATCCATCACAGTTTTTCATCCCATAATCAATGTTCTGTTGATTCTGCTTAACTTCACTCAGCATCAGTTCATGTCAGTCTTTCCAGGCTTTTCTAAAATCAGTCAGTTCATCACTTCTTAGAAAACAATAATATTCCAATTATATTCCTATACTTTAACTTATGAGCCTGAATGTAAACTTCTTGAAGATTGTTTTATATCTCCAGTCATTAATGCCTTGATTATTTGTTTTTAGATTGTATCTCTGATTTTATCCATGTGGAGTGCTTTTTTTTTCTTTTTAAAGACAGGGTGGGTTAAGTGATTTGCCCAGAGTCACACAACTAGCAAGTATATGAGGTCATATTTGAATTGAAGACCTCCTGACTCCAGGGCAGGTGCTTTATCCATTCTGCTGCACCACCCAGCTGTCCCCATGTAGGGAGCTTTTGATGAAGAAAATCCCTGCACCAATCCAGATTAGCATCTGCTTTGCAACTTAAAAATCTTAGAGAGTTGCCTGGGACACAGAGGTCAAGTGACTTGCCTGCATGGGCACAGATTGTCTGTATTAGAAATGGGACATGAACACAAACTTTCCTGATTTCAAGGTCAGTTCTTTATTCCCAGCCATAGGTGGGCAGTGAGGATGTGGAGTCAGGAAATTTCATTTTTATGAGTTCCAATCTGAACTCAGATACTTACTAGCCATGTAGCTTGAGCAAGTAATTTAACTGTTTACCTCAGTTACTTTGTCTCTAAAAATGAGCTTGAGAAGGAAATGGTAAACCACCCTATTATCTGGGTTATGAAGGGATGGATGAAAAGGGACTCAACCACAAAAGCATATAGTAGGGACTTAATAAATGTTTATTGAATTGAATTAACTTTTTATCTGGCTTTGTGCCTTTCAAAGCTCTTTTATGTCCATAATTATTTAGGTGACTTTGTATAGTAGAAAATGTTAGGATTGGAGGACCAGACTTCAAATCTTTGCTTTGCCCCATAAATTGCTAGTTACAAATCTCTTAATAGATGATCAAAATATAGGGTTTCTAGGTTCTCTGAAGCCCAAGAAGTACAACTGACTTGTGAAACCAACCTCTCTGGTCGATTTTTATCAGTGTTATAAAGCTCCTTTGGTTCAGCATTGCTGTTGGCAGTGATGCCAGAGAGGGGATGAGGATCTGTCTCACTGAAGGGGCCTCATGTGAATTATTTCTCTTGGATAACTACAACTAGAAATTGTATAGGCAGAGGGGAGCTGGGGACCCTTTACCTACTTAAGGAGGGAAAGGGACTTATGGGAGGGTCTCAGAAGCCCTTTGAGTCCAGCATTTGCTGCAGAAGGCGTGGCATGGGGACAGCTAGATGGTGTAGTAGATAGAGTACACTAGCTCTGGAGTCAGGAGGATCTGAGTTCAAATCTAACCATATATTTATTAGCTATATAACCTTGTGGTCACTCAAACCTGATTGCTTTCAAACACATACCACACCAAAAAACAAACAAATAAAGAAAATCCCCCAGAAGATTTGGCAAGGCAAGGTGGAGAGACAGAACAGGAAGGGAAAAGCCTGCACTTATTTTATGTCTGGAAGGTTTCCCTTTGGGTGGGATAATGGTTTTTATTTGTGTTATCTTTATTGAAAGGTGGGGGACCAGGGAAGGGGAAGTTTTATCAGGGTCAATACTCCAGAAGATGTCCTTTCGTCTTTTTACCTAACTTCATGGGTTGTTTTATTAATATCTCTTGAATCCACATAAATAAATAGGATGCCAGGATCCTCTCTAGGGCATTTCTCCAAGCTTTCTGTCTATAATAAGTTATAGAAAAGACAACCTCAGTAAATGATCATTGATGTCATTATCTCATCTTCCTGCCTCACAGTGGTGTGAAGGAAAATGCCTGTGAAAACGTAAACCATTCTAGAAGGGTGAGCTGGGATTGCTTGGGTTGTTTGTTATACTCTAGTCTAGTATTGCAGCTGCTACCCAAAATATCCTCTGTGAACAAGTTACCACATCCCTGATGTGGGTCTCAGTTTCCTCTGCAGAAAGAGGAGATTAAATTAAAGAATCTGCAAGGTCCCTTCCAGATAGAAATCAGGATCCTAGGATAGGGGGAGGGACTAGACCTGTCATTACACTAACCTAGGGAACAAGTGGAAGAGGAAACTTCCTCTATCAATGCATGTTGGCAGCTAGTAGTCTGAAGTTAGGAAGACATGAGTTCAAACAGTGACTCAGTATTTAGCTTTATGACTCTGAGAAAGTAACTCAGCTTCTGCCTCAGTTTCCATAGTAATAGCATTTCCTCAAAAGAATGTTATGAGGATTAAGTGAAATGATTTGTAAAGTTCAGTGCTTGGCATGTAGTAGGTATTATGTGAATGCTTTTCCTCTCCCCTTCGTCTTAGCAAATTGAGAGGTTAAGTTGTACTCCTAGAGTAATAATAACTCGCATTTATATTTTAACAGCTAGATAGAATGGATAGAATACAAGACCTGGAGATTCATCTTTCTGAGTTCAAATCTGGCCTCAGATATTGGCTGTGTGATTTTGGGCAGATTACTTCCCCTTGTTTGCCTCAGTTTCCTCATTTGTAAAAATGAGCTGCAGAATGAAATGGCAAATCACTCCAATATCTTTGCTAAGAAAACCCCAAATGGGGTCACAGAGAGTCAGACTTGACTGAGATAGCTGAACAACAAGCATTTACATAACTCTATAAGGTTTGTGAAGTCATACGTGTGTGTGTGTGTGTGTGTGTGTGTGTGTGTGTGTGTAAAATTTTATTTGAGCCTTACAGCAAACCTGTGAAATAGGTGCATTTGTTATCCCACTTTACAGATGGGAATTTAAGGCACTATCTAGGATCACCAGAACTGGTCTGTGTTAGGGGTTGAAGCCAGTTCTATATGGCTCAAAGCTCAGCTCTCTGTCTAATACATCATAATGGAACTTGATCCTATAATGTTGTTAGTACCGAATACACACCTGTTTCTATGGCATGCCTCTTGTCAAACCCAGTGTCTAGAATAATAAGAGTTGACAGTGTAAATACATTGGTTTTGTTCACTCAAGGATCTTCTGTTTTATTCTCTTTGTGCTTTACTGCCTTTGTCCACAGTGCCCACAAAAGCTGTCCCATCTTTTACCCACAGTCTGTTCTTGCACTTAATAAGTAGGACTGTCTTTTCCAAGAAACCTTTCTAGCTAAGTCATTCTCTGAACCAGTGACCCATTCTTTGAACCAAATGCCCTCCCTCTTTGCCCCAATGCATGGCTCACTATTCTAAGTTTGTAAAAATCTGAATTTTTAAATCATTGCTTGTTAGTACATCTTACTACTTCCTGTTAGACCATAAACTCCCTGAGAGCAGAACAGAAAGTAAACCATTTTCCAGTATGTATCCCTACTATGTACTGCAGTTCTAGAACCTCCTCTAGCCAGAAAACACACACACACACACACACACACACACACACACACACACACACACACACCCCTTTCTAAGGGGCCAGGCAGGCATTCATATGCCTCCACTGATGTCTCATAGGGCAGGATAGATGTATCGATAAGTCATTTTCAGCAGAGTAAGACTTTTTCCCCTATTAAAGTCATATTCTGTTGCAACAGGATGGGATAGAGGTGACCCTCATTTCTCAAAAGCTACCTAAGCTTTTAAAAAAAATTCTAAATATTACTCAAGAATGAGCTTAATCAAGCTGAGAGGGACAGTGTAACCATAACATGAATTTTTGGCCAAAACCAATGAAACAGTTAACAAGAACTTGTTAAAAGTCTACTATGTACCAAACACTATGCTAGGTGTTAAGGATGAAAAGACAAAAACTGTAAATATCCCCTTCCTCATGAAATTTACATTCTGTTGGAAAGATGTATGTATGTATATATATACATATATGAATACACACACATAAACACACACACATATATATGTATGTTTGTATATATCATTGAACATAAATTATATACAAAGTCATTCCAGCAAGTAGTAAACATTTATTAAGCACTTATTATATGTTAGGCACTATGCATAGAGTGAGGGATACAAAAAAAAGAGGCAGATAGTTCCTGGCTTCAAGGAGTTTTCAATCTATTCAAGAAAATATATCCAAAACTAATAGGAAATATTTAATAGAGGGATAACATTAGAATTAAAAGGCTTTCCTGTAAAACATTGTGTTTTACTTGGAACTTCAAGGAAATTAGAACAGCCAGAAGGTAGAGCTGAGGAAGGAGAATGTTCTAGGTATGGGGGACAACCAGAGAAAATGCGTGAAGCAAAGAGTTGGAAGTGTCTTATTTATGGAATGGCAAGGAGGCAAGTATCTCTGAAATGAATAGTACATGTTGGGGGATTAAGGTATAAGAATACCGAAAAAGTAGGAGAGGGCTAGGTTGTGGAGGGTTCTGATGTCAACCAGCAGATTTTGTATTTGCTTCTGGAAGCAGTAGGGTGATATGGTCCTTTGCTTAAGGAAAATCACTGTAGTGGCTGAATGGAGGGTAGATTGGAATGAGAGGAAACTTGAGGCAGATAGATGCAGTAGCAGGCGAGAACAATCCTGAGGAGATAAGTGTCTGCACCATTTGGCATCAGATTGAATATGAGGGTTGAGAGATACTGAGGAATCAAGGATATTTCCATAGGTTGCAGGCCTAAAGAACTGGGACGATATAATAATAAGTAAGATAGGGGCAGGGGGAAGAATTTAGGAGGAAAATTTCCTTTTGGACATGTCTTCTGTACATCTAGTTCAGAATGTCTGAAAGGCAATTGGAGATGTAGAGAGGTTGGGGAAGTATTAGTAGATTTGAGAATTGTTAGCATAGAGATGGTAATTAAATCTATGGATGCTGATAAGATGATCAAATGAAATAGAGGGAGAAGAAAAAAGTGAGCTGGACATAACTCTGAGCGACACGTATGGTTAGAGGGAATGATCTAGAAGAGGATCTTGCGAAGGAAAACAGAGAGGGAAGAATCATCTGGACAGGAGATGACCCAAGAGAGAGTATTCTGATACTTAGAGAGAAGAGAGTTAACGGGAAGGAGTGATCAGTGGTATCAAAAGCTTCTGAGAAATCAAGGAAAGTGAGGATTGAATAAAGGCCATTGGATCTGCCAATTAAAAGATCATTGTTGACTTTGAAGAGAGAAGTTTTGGTGGAATAATAACATTGAGAAAGGTTGTAAAAAATAAAGAAGAGAATGAGAGAAAGTGGAACCATCAATTGTAGATGACCTTTTTGAGTTTAAGTAAGAAGAGTAAAAGAGATGCAAGACAAAATTAGCAGAAGTAGAAGGATACAAGGCAGAAGAGAATGAGCCAGTAGACAAAAAGAGATTGAAAATAAGTGATAGAATGGGGATAGCAGAGGAGGTACAAGAGAGAATGATTTCTCTCTTTTTTTTTTTTTTTTTTTTTTAATTCATTTTTCCAAATTATCCCCTCCCTCCCTCCACTCCCTCCCCCCGATGGCAGGTAATCCCATACATTTTACATGTGTTACAATATAACCTAGATACAATATATGTGTGTAAATACCTTTTTCTTGTTGCACATTAAGTATTAGCTTCCGAAGGTATAAGTAACCTGGGTAGATAGACAGTAGTGCTAACAATTTACATTCACTTCCCAGTGTTCCTTCTCTGGGTGTAGTTGTTTCTGTCCATCATTGATCAGCTGGAAGTGAGTTGGATCTTCTTTATGTTGAAGATTTCCACTTCCATCAGAATACATCCTCATACAGTATTGTTGTTGAAGTGTATAGTGATCTTCTGGTTCTGCTCATTTCACTCAGCAACAGTTGATTTAAGTCTCTCCAAGCCTCTCTGTAGAGAATGATTTCTCTTGAGAAGTTAAAAGAATTATCTTCGATTAGGAATAAGGGCACCTCATCATGTGAGGGAGAAATGAAAGAGGAGAGAATGGAAGAAAGTATATGAGTAATATGAGATGGGGAAGAGAGGAAAAAAGGGAACTCACGGTAAATGGCTTCAATTTTGTTGGTGAAATGAAAAATCTTGGCTGAAAGGGTTGGGCAAGGGGAGATTTGAGGAGGGATGAAAAGAATTGCCTGGCAGCAGTGAGGACCCAATTGAGGATGATCAAATATGAAACAAGATTCTTGGCAGAGAGGTTGGAGGGAGAACCATGGGAGATTTGAGGATAGATGAAAAGGATTGGCTAAAATTGGAGATTATGAGATAATTTTTTTAGTAGATTCGAGAGTGGTGACATGATTTTCTCTATCTTCATTCAGCAGTATAGGGATAGCAGAGAAGGCAGCAAATAGAATAGTCCAGGGCTGAGCCTTCTCAGGACATAATCATAAAATGATAAAGAAGCTAGGGATTCAAGAGAGGAAAATAATGTAGTTGTTTGGAGAGAAGCTGTAGGAGCTGAGAAAGACAGGAAAGGGCACCTCCTACAGAGGAGTTATCATGAGCCCAGGTTTAAAGGAAACTAGGAATCTACAACATATAAGTCAAGAGAGCAATCCAAGTATAGGAAACATCCTGGACAAAAACACAAGGTGGTTTGAGGATATAGAATGTAATATATGAGTAATAGCTAGTTGAATATCTTAAAAAAGACATAGAGATTTTCTGTCATACACTGGAGTCACTGATCATTGAAGAAGTTCTTTTTAATCTCTGATTTGCTAGGCTGTTTGAAAAGAATGATTTGAAAAATTAAAAAGCTATTAAAAAGAAAGAGAGAAAAGAATGACTTCTTGTTTTCCTCTTGAATTCAGACTGGAGATCCACCTAACACACATAGGACAAGCCCTAAATGCAGGGAACATTTGGGGCTATTATTCCAAAGAGAACTATTCAGGGTGATTTTTACTCCTGGCCAGAAGGAAAAAGGGACTAGACCAGTTATTTCATTGCAATAAAGAGCTGGTCAGTGAAGACCTCCCTCTATCAATACAGGTAACCATATATACAGCCAGTGATTTATGGTCTTAGAGAGTTGCCTAGAGCACTGGGAATTTTAATAACTTATCCAGAGTCATCAGATCAAGGCTGGTACTTGAACCTACGTATTCCTGGCTTTAAACTCAGTTTACAGATAAGGAAACTCAGACAAATAGGATTAAGTGACTTGTCCAGGGTCACACATCTAGTGAGGGTCAGATTGAACTCAGATTAGTCTTCCTGATCCCACTCTGACATCCCCCATACTCTACCTCACTACTCCGAACAGCAGATTTAAAAATAAAACCTCTTATCCAAATGGAAACTAGTTTTTCTGCCTCAATCCTTTTTTCAAAGTCATCAAATCAAGTTTGTCAAAGTGTGTGTGACACAAGTACTTTGGAATGCATTTATCATAAGTCAGAGGTAACTTGACACTTGGCATTGATGATATTCTTTCTGTTAAATTCACTTGCTTTTTGAAGGTCTCTAAAAGGTTCTCTTAAATTTTGGAACAGTCTGGTAATTTGTCCACATGTATATATATCTGCAAAAGGACATTTTTCTATTTATGGGCCAAAATATACCTAGGGAGATCCCACTAATTGAAGGAAACTCCTACCATGAAATCTAGTAACCAGGATTTCTTTCTTGATCCAAATGACACTGACGTTTGTAGCTTGGTCCCTTAACCCCAAATGTTAAATAAGCTCCTTGAAGTTATTTTTATTTTTGACTTTGTAGTGCCTTGTGGAAGGATGTGCAGAAGTGCATATTTCAAGCTTAATGTTAGAGGAATTGAATCCATTTTTATCCCTTTATTATGAATAAATTGAATCCAAATATTATCCATTTTACAGGGGCTTTGATTCTAAGTATTGTGCTTAGTCAGACAGCATAGCATTGTGGGATCTAGAGTGCACCTTCGAGTCAGGAAGATCTGAATTCAAGTCTCCCCTCTGACACATCCTGGTTATGTGATTCTGGCTAGCACATTTATCATCCTATTGCCCTTAGTCAGCTCTACAAAACTATAAAATGCAAAACAGGTAATTATCTGCATTGGCAGAGAAAGTTCCTCACTTCCTATACTGATGAAATCACATATCCCATTAAAAAAAAGGGGTCACTGTGCCCTGAAAAATATCCAAGGAAAAGAAACCAGAATATGTAAAGGTTAAAAAAAATCACCATGTTTATCACAGAAGATTCATAGGGGCACGATTTCAAATCTGACCCAGAGTTCAGGCTTAGAATAAAAACCAGGTATAAGGAAGAACTGGATTATTCCACCCTTTATAAACTCTGAACACATTGGTCAAGTTGTTCTGGCCTGTACCCAGAATTCAGCATCACTGTTAATAATAAATAGCATTTATTATTTCTTAAAGATTTCAAAAGTACTTTTCAAATACAATCTTAATTTGGTCTCCACACAACCTCTTGGGAAGCAGATATTATCTCCATTCTACAAATGAGGAAGTAGAGATTAAGTGACTTGACTACAATCAAATAGATAGGAAGTGGCTGAGGCTAAATTTGAACTCAGGTCTTCCTAACTCTATCCATGGATTTTTTGTTGTTATTCAGTTATTTTTTTCACCTGTGTCTCTTTGTGACCCCAATTGTTGATATTATTGTTGTTGGTCCTTCCTACTCAAAGGACCCTAACGTTAGGGATGTAATATCATGACATGCAAGTGAATTAGATTTAAGTGAGGGAGGGTTAGGCAAAGTCACTAGCCTCACTTTAGATCCCTGCTAGTTTTTTCTTGGCAAAGTCACTAAAGTGGTTTGCCATTCCTTCTCATTTTACAGATGAAGAAACTGAGGCAAACAGGATTAAATTACTTTCCCAGGATCACACAGCTATTAACTATCAGAGGTTAAGATTTTAATTCAAGAAGATGAGTCTCCTTGACTCCCTGCTCAGCATTCTATCCACTTTTTACCTAGTTGACCTATCCACCGAGGCTACCTTTCTCAAATCCAGACACTGAGATGAAAAATTGAGTCCACAGATGTTTTGGGAAGCAAGATCTAGAAATAAGAATAGGAATTCCACTGGTACCTGGACTTAGTGAGAGGATTGGCAAAGAATGTGGGACAAAAGTAAAGGAGACTCAATATATGCACCGGCTAAGTCCATATTAAACATAGTGAATATATTAAAATATACTGAAAAAAAGAAAGATAATTATTTTGTGGATGGTGGGAGAGGAGAAGACAGGAACATGTAGAAAAAATCAAGCAAGATATAATGTAAGAGATGGCATTTGAGTTGTGCTTTGAATAAAATAAATGATCTTTTAAAAATATTTTTATCCATAATGTTCTTTAAATTTCATTATTTCTTCCTTTTTAAAGCATTTTTTTAAATTGAGCTCCAAGTTCTTTCCCTTGCTCCCTCTCTCTTTCTCCTCTCCTCACCTATTGAGAAAGCAAGCTTATATTAATTATACATGTGTAATCAAGCAAAACATATTTCCATATAAGCCATGATGCAAAAAAATAAAAATAAAAGTAAAATTAAAAAAAGTATTTCAGTCTACATTCAGAATTCACAAATTCTTTCTCTGGAGGTGAATAGCATTTTCATTATGAATCCTTTGGAATCTCCTTGGATCCTTGTCTTAATCAGAGTAGCTAAATCTTTTAAAGTTGACCATCCTCAAAATGTCCTTACTATGTATAATGTTCTTCTGGTTCTGTTTACTTCATTCTGCATCAGTTGAAGTAAAGGATTGAAATTTTATCATCAATTGAAATAAAGAGACAGAAATAAGAAGAGAGTACATTTCAAGAATTCCAGAAAGGGTCAGTGTAGTAAAAATCTTTGTAAAGATTCCCAAAGATCGGAAATTAGCAATGGAGTGCCATATACATGAAAAACAATGAGAACACCAGTTTTGCATGAAGGGGAACAATATGTTTTTTGGGTTTTTTTCTTTATTTTTCTTTTATTATTTTTATTAATTTCATAATTATAACATTTTTTTGACAGTACATATGCATAGGTAATTTTTTTTACAACATTATCCCTTGTACTCCCTTCTGTTCTGAGTTTTTCCTCTTCCTTCCCTTCACCCCCTCCCCTAGATGGCAGGCATTCCCATACATATTAAATATCTTATAGTATATCTTAGGTACAATATATATGTGCAGAACCGAATTTTGTTGTTGTTGTTGTTGCAAAGGAAGAATTGTATTCAAAAGGTAAAAATCTGGGAAGAAAAACAAAAAAAATGCTCACAGTTTACACTCATTTTGAAGGGGAACAATATGTGATGAAGTTGAAAAATTAGGTTGAAATCAGATTTGAAGGGCTTTAAATGCCAATGAAATGAGTTTGGTTTTGATTCTCCAGAAGATAGGGAACAACTGGAATTTGGGGGGCAGAGAAGGGACATAGGTGTCTGCTTGAGGAACATCAGTTTGGCAGTTCTATGCAGGATGGCCTGGAGAGGGAAGAGATAAGGTAGAGACACCAATTAAGAGACTTTATAACCAATATTCTGAGAGGGAATGAAGGCCTGAACTAGAGGAGTAGAATATATTCTGGAGACAGAAGCCACAAGAATTGGCAGTTTGTTGGATATATGGATAAGGGAGACTGAGAAGAAAAGAATAACTTTTAACATGGGAAACATGCATTAGTTCCTGGAACGATGATAGTCTCTTTGACAAATGCTTTGTGCCTCAGTTTCCTCATTTGTAAATGAATTTAGACTAGAAGGGCACTAATGACATTTCTACCTCTAAATTTATGAACCTATGATTTTCCCACAGTTAAATGGCTAGCAAATGGCAGAGCAGGGCTTTTTTTTTTTTTCCCCCCCTGAGGCTGGGGTTAAGTGACTTGCCCAAAGTCACACAGCTGGGAAGTGTTAAGTGTCTGAGATCAGATTTGAACTCGGGTCCTCCAGGTGCTCTATCCACTGCGCCCCCTAGCTGCCCCGAGAGCAGGGCTTTTTTAACCCCAATTCCAGTATATCTAGTTTGTCTCTGACTAAAATCAGCCCTACTGAAGAGAAGCATGAACTTTTTCTTTTACTCTCCCTCCTCTCCACTACCTCTCCATTACCCCTCCCTCCACCCCTCCATGCCAGTTATAATCTTTGAAGAAAGGCTCTATGTTTCTCTCTGACATTGGCTCTAAATCACTGAGGATAAAGTATTGCTAATAAGTATTGCTGTTGTCCAGGAATAGTTTGTTGGTGAGTCCTCCTATTGAGACCCCTAAATGCTATTGATTATCCATTGGGCTTTTAAAGTGACCATTATGTAATAAATAACCCTTTACGCCAGCCCAAGGTGGTATAATTGACAGCATTGTAGTACAGTATCCTGTACATCATAATATACCTGTACAGGAACATAATGAGACTTTAAAGGGAAATAATTTATAACCTACCAAGTCAGGCAATTTTCCCAGGGTGTCAGTAGGAATGTGAAGCATGTAAGAAGTTCAGTGTTATCATCCATCCCTAAGGAAAACTTGTTGGATGGAACATGGACAACTGATGCTTGGCACTGAAGAGATCTCGGTCATATTGCAGGGTGGCCAAACTACTTTCTTTTTCTAAGTTTTCCTTGCATTTCCCTAGACTCTCTGCCCTGGAGAATAGTGGCATTAGCAAGCTTGGTAGTGATTGAGTAGTGCTAAGATTGAGTTTGACAAAGTAGCTATAAGTGAGTCAGGATTCAACGAGGTGTTGCCTTAGGATGACACAGTGCCCAGAGACACAAATCTAAATCTGCTAATGATGTATCTTCCCAGTCCAGAGCAATGGCCCCTTTTCTAATAGAAATAGTAGATCTCAAATCCCTCTACTAACTTCAGCTCCCTATCACTCTACCCTCTGCTTACCCTAACATGCTATTTACTTATCTTAGTACAAGCTACTCATTAAATAGTGTTTGTTGATTGTTTCATTGACTGCTGGTACTTACTACCCTCAGATTACATTGCAATGTCATAGGCACTTAGGATACACATTTAAGAATAATTAGTCCTTGGCTTATCTAGTGAGAATGATGAAAGTGGGCAATGCAATCTTTTAAAATGAACAGTGATGATACGATCACTGGCCAAATGGCTAGAGGGAAAGTGATAGTTCAGGAACTGCAGCTGGTAGGTTATTAAACAGAAAATTTGGAGGAGGCAGTAGTGAACCCAGAAAAATGTTTTAGAGGAGCCAGGCCCTGAGCTACAATCCAAAGGAAAAGATAAGAGAGCTATAGTATGGGAGGCAGAAAGAAGTCATTCTGTGTACAAGGACGAACATGGAAAAATGGAAGTGCTAATTGAGGTTGCAAAGTCAGTTCAAGAGTCTATCCAGACTTGCTAATACCAAGAGCCCTGTATGTTTCACAGAGAAACTCATAAGCTTATTTCCTTCTCTGATGAAATGCTAGACCAGACTTGTTCAGATTGAAGCAAGATATCCTCTCAAGTACAGGATAGTAGAGACCACTATCCATGGTACTGATTCCCTAGGAAGCTGGCTTAGGGCAACCTTTTACAGTCTAGTAAGTACTGTGACCAAACAAGGTGAAAGTGTCAGATAGTGGGGACAATACAAATGGGAGAGTAAAGAAGATATGTATCTGTGCACAAATATGCATGTGTATAAGTATTTTATGTAGTATCTGAGATAGGAGTACAAAGTAACTATTATTTTCATAAGCAAACCAAAATTCATCCATCCAAATCAGTATCTCCTTCAAAGTCAGTATCTCCTTCAAAGTAGTCCCCTTGGGAGGCTATACAGATTCCAGCAGTGCTGTGACTAAGATATTTAGAGCCCTATTCTGGGAACTACTTCAGAGGCTGAAGCACCTTCTTTGAAATGCCCTCTAAAGTGGTCAGTCTACTCTACATGATTTAGTTTTGGGGAAACATAATGTCACTCAGAGCCAAGTCTGGTGAATGATTTTGGTCATCAAGCTGGAGGATTCCACTTGGGAGCAAAAATTACTTGTGACTAGTAAATAATGAGATTGGTTTTCTATGTGAGTTGTAACAGAGAAAGGTTACAATTCCCAAATTACAAATTCTCAGGATGATCCCTAAACATAAGGATTTGAGCAAGGAAAGAATTCTTGAAATAAATGCCTCTCCTACAAAGAGGACTGTTTTGGAAAAGTGCTCATTTAGCCATAGAAGTTCCAGGATATTTGTGAAAAGATAAAGGTCACATTATTTTATCTCATACCTCATAATTATTAAGTAATGATGTCCTATGCTGGAATGTAAGAGAGCTTTTATAAACTTTATCAATCACATTGTATGATTTTCCTTTCACTCATCCATTTTGTATATAAGGAAAGTGAGGTCTAGAGATGAGAAGGAACTTGTTCAAGAGCATAATTAATCAACAAGAAACCTGGGCCTGGAACCCCGAATTTGATTTCTCATTTAATGTTCTAGTAAATTCTAATGTGATGTGATTGGGTGAGTATAGGTGTAGGAAATGCTGGATGGCATGGTGAGAAAGATGAGCCTGAAATCAGAAACATCTGAATTCAAATGCATCTTCAGTTGCTTACTAATTCTGTGATCCTAGATAAGGCAAACTCTGTTTGCCTTAGTACTTCATTTATAAAATGAGCTAAGAAAGGAAATGGCAAACTACTCCAGTATCTTTGCTAAGAAAATCCCAAATGGTGTTGGGAAGAGTCAGATGTGACTGACTGAACAGCAACAACAAAGATATAGGTAGATTAAGGTCAGGAACAGAGATGAGCAGGGATTAATCAGTGGCTACTGCTGGATATGTGTTCAGATCATCTGTACTAAGGGCAACCAATGAATTCAGTTGTAAATCTTTATGTTCTTAGGAGGCACCATCTACACAAGTACAACCCTTTCTTTAAGTGGGAGTCAGAGTGCAGAACTTGAAGAACAAATCATTTTATTTTCATAACTATATTTAATCTCTGAGTTCCCCATCCATTTTCCAACCTTTGAGAGAAGAATGCCTTCATTTTCTATTGCCACGTATCACTTGTAGGTGCCAAAGCTTACATACCATGATGTCCATTTTACAGGTGGAGGAAAAGGGGACAGAAAAGGTAATGGAGTTGTTTGGGGTCACATAGTAATCCAAGGCAAGACCAAGAGCAAATTCTCAAATGTCATTGTTTTTGAGGACAACTGGTAATCCTGAAGCATCATGGATAAGCAAGGAAAGACCAATGGACAGGGAGTCAGGAAACTTGGTTTATAATTACATCTTGTCCAATAACTTCTATCTGACCAACCTTTAAAAAATTACTTCACCTCTCAAGGCTTCAGTTGGACTCCAAGGTTTCTCCACTGATTCAAATTATTTGGCCCTTTTCCTTTATTTCTCTTTTTATTGGTACCCATCTGGTTCTCTCATTTAATTTGATTTTTAAGCCAAGTCATCTCATATTTATCTGGATTTATCTAGATTTTCCCATTCTCCTTACATACTCCTTTCAAGCTCAGTGACAGGTTTTTCTGTTCTGACACTTCCCAGTTTCATTGGCTTCCTATTGTTGCTTTCCTATTCTGGTCTTTACTCTACCTCTCTTCACCCCCTCCTAGTACAGCACCCAGAATGCCACATCACCCAATAATACCTATCTACTAAATTCTCTGACACTTAGGCAGATTCAGAGAAAGCAGAAGGAGTTTGTAAAAAGAGTTTTTTCTAGAAAGTGACATATGCATTCTCTTTGTGGCAGCTTGAATAGACATGATTAGTGGTGGAGAAAATGACAGTGGTTTTTCCTTAGACTCTTCTTTTGAATGGAACCAGATGTAGCAACCCACCGGGGTATCTTGAATATGGAGGTCAACATATCCCACTCATTGCTCTTGGTGCCTAAATACTAAGACTCCCTCAGATTGCTCACTTCTACTCTTGCAGTCCACATCCCTATTTGGTTTCCTACATTCTTCCCTGAATCATCAAGTACATCTCAAATAAATAGAATCTCAAGAGGTAAAAGGTACTTCAATACTATCTAATCCAATCTGAACCTGAATGATGTCCCTGATGTGCCCTTTGCTTAAAAACTTGTGACTGGGAACCCACTTGTTCTCTGAATAAGTAGAATAGTATTATAGTTTAATTTGTAAGAAGACACTTTGCCTAAATGCTTCTCTCCTCCCACTATACCTCTTTTTTTTTTTTTTTTTTTTTTTTTTTTTTTTTTTTTTTTTTGGTAGAACAGGCTTGGTTTGGATAAATTGTTATTCAGATGTTTTCAGTCATGAAACAAGACCTTCATTTGGGATTTTCTTGACAAAGATGCTGGAGTGCTTTGTCCTTCCCTTTTCCAGCCCATTTTACAGATGAGGAAACTAGGCAAACAGGGTTTCATGACTTATCCAGGGTCATATAGCTGATAAGTATCTGAGACAGGATTTGAATTCATGAAGATGAATCTTGCTGATACCAAGCCACACTTGGACATTGAATTGCCCTTGCATAGTTTGGGTATTCATAGTCTGAATGAGGACAAATAAATCACAATTAACAAAAGAAAATTAACTTTGTCATAACATGGAAAGAACATAGCAGTGATTTGGTTGAGTGTGGTATCTCTGCCTCTGTGTTGGCCATGCTGCTTTTCTGGTCAGAAGCCTGAGGGAGGATCTGTTGACTTCTCTTAGTGTGATGGACAGCAGGAAGTTATATTTCCAGCTAAACCTTTAGTCTCCCTAGACAATTAACTCTCAAGCATGGTTTCAATAATTTTAAAGGAAAAACTAGCCAAATCTCTGTGTTAGATATTGGTCCCACCACATTTTACTTCACTACCATGCTTCTGAAATGTTTTTGAACAAGGAATTAAAAATAAACAAACAAACAAACACCTCATATTCCAAGGTTAGAGACATTTAAAATGCAAATTATCTTGAGAAAGGGAATCCACATTGGGTCTTACATCCATTTGAATGTGTAGAGGACTGATAGCAGACCCTTTAGTTTGCTAGAGGAAGGAAGAAAGGAGAAACAGAACCCTGAGCAGAAGGGATTAAAAGGGTAGGAGGGGCTGCTGGACCAAAGACAAATCATGCTCACTTTATTCAGTCTTTCTTTCTTGTCACCATTTCCAGTTTTAGTCTCCTCCTTTTAATCAGTTCCTGCACATCCTCATTCCCCACAAGGGGTACCCAACCACTCTCACCCTGGGCTGCTCATTGCTGCACAACATACGAGAGCCCATACAATTTGTATGGTGCTATAATGTATTGGGGAGAAATAAAGGGAGTTGTGTAAATTAGTTAAGCTCCTTTCATCTCCAGAGGGGCTGTCCCAGTCCTGGACTCTGGTTTACCAAGCTGTGTCTAAAGAGCCAGCATGGGGGAGCATAGAGAATGTTTAACTTTGAAAAATGAAACTTCACAGACCATTAGCCCTGGGTGCGGACTGGTGCCTCTAGGGTGTTTGGGGGAAAAAGGGGGGGGATGAAGGTATGAAATCAATGAGATATTTAAACTCCAATTCTGTATTCCTGCTCCTGTTGAAGCTTAGTACTGAGCATGTTCCACACATGTAAACTGAAGAATAAGACAGACAGGACTTGGCTTTTAAATAGGGAAAAAATAGCTTCTAGGCACAAACCCTAAATAGTGTCTCTTACAGGAATACTACATGCATATGTTTGGAATAATGAGACCTTGGATTTATATCTCACCTTCCCTTATAGTGGCTCAGATGTCTGTGTATGTGGGTGACAATATGTGTGGCTACAACAAACATTGATTAAGCTCTTATTGTGTGGAGTGTGGCAGTTGGTGTGAAGGGGTGGGTGGGATAAACTTTAAATAAGAAAAGATCTATGATCTCAAGGTGTTTACATTTTAAGGGGGGGGGGGAATGATTACACCAGGAGAAAGTACAGTGGGCTTGCATCTCACCATGGTTACCAAATATCTTGAGGCTTTTTCCTCAGGTTCTTGACTTTGCCCTGACTGGAGTAAATAACAACCCCAAAAATGATTGATTTCATCTGACCTTCTATCAACAGCTGAGCCAAAACTAGGGAGGGGTGGCTGGGGCTCTGCTCTGGGGTGCTAAAATTTAGAAAGCACTGACAGCACTAATACTCTTTCAGTAGATAGAAACAACTAAGCTTAGCACCTAGTTAGCAAGATTTTGTTGTTGTTGTTAGCAAGAGTAATTAGTTAAACAGGAAGATAACAGATGGCAGGCTTTTTCTACCCAGCAGGGGCATCTCAGGAGAGTTCCTACTCTGAAACCTCCCTTCTATAGCATCCTTTATAACAGCAGCTTATGAATATCTTAGGGTCTCTATTTTGTCATCATGAAGTCATGTCCTGGGTCTTCTCCCACCATGGGAACCTGGGTTCTGAGTTAGAAGGCCTCTTCCTGAACACTTTGTCCTCGACTAAATTTGAGAGGGACAGCCAGCCAGAGAATGCATGCACTTTCTAACAGGGTGGACAGAGCCACCTTATAACAAAGACAGGAGATCTTGACTCAGTAGCCTGTGAATATGTGCCCAGGCAGGTATTAAGGAAATGTACTGTCATGGACAGGAGAATAAATCAAGGAGAACATCTTTGAGGAAGAAAGTTCTGAAAGAGGATGCTGCTTTTATATACATCTAAAGAGAGAGAGAGAGAGAGAGAGAGAGAGAGAGAGAGAGAGAGAGAGAGAGAGAGAGAGACAGAGAGAGAGAGAGAGACAGAGAGAGAGAGAGAGAAACAAAGAGAAATGCCCTAGGAGGGAAAAGTTAGTGGGGGGGGGCAGTCAAATCCCCTTTTCCCAGTTGTAGAAGACAAACCTCTTGCATTGCCTTGGAAAAAATAGCCTAGTTTTCCCCAAAGTTCTTCTTCCCTTCCTTTCCCCCCACCCCAACTCAAGAAACAGGGCACGCTAGGATCCCAGGAGCCAGGCTGTCCTCACTCCCTGGCCAAGATTTTAGCTCTCATTCATCCTCAGGCTGTCTCTCAGGGGTATTTCAATTAATAGTAATTAACAGTCTCTGGAGCTGTCTAGGATTGTTGGGGATGTATTATTGGGAAGGATCATTTTTCTGATCCCCCCACCACCACTCTCACTCCTCAGCATCTTCTAGTTGCCACCACGTCACCATTGTCACCAGGCTCTCTCTCTGCTGCCTGTGTAATAAGTTAAGACAATAAGGGCTCCTACAGGGCTGCTTGGCAGGGAAATGAATCCCAAGGGAGAGTCACAGAGCCTTGTTTACTGGTGGGGAGCTTTCTCTGCCCGCAGGGTCAGGGCTTGACAATTAGGTCCCAAGCCAGGTAAACAAAAAGACCTCAATGTTCAGCAGACTCCATCCCCTGGCTGGACACAAGAACTCATTAAATCTAGACCATCTCTGTTATCACCCACACCTCCCTGCCCCTGACACAGTGATTCTTAATGCTGTCTCTCTTCATCCTTGGGTTCCTTCCCTCCTCCCAACACGTCCCTGCCCCTGAAGATGCTTAAAGGGAGGAGGGTGGGCATCCAAGATGTCAGAGAGCTGGGGAGGGAAGGGGACCCTGAGGCCTTATACCATGGGCTCGCTGCAGAGCTCTCCCAGCCCTGTGCTGTAGAGCAAGGCTCATGGAGAGAGACAGCAAAGAAAAATAGGAAGCAATCAGCAGGGGCAACCACTGTAATAATGCACTAAACATGGAAAATTGCATTACATTAGATTCTTCTGTTTCTCATTGTATAGATGAGATACAGTCATAAACAGGAAATTCATAGGGTCAATGACCCCCTTGCCAGAGTTTGAGCTTTTTTTGGTTGGATAGGGGGAAGGGGAAGGAAGGAAAAATGCCTTCTAGATTTCAGAGCTTCCCAGGCTAGAATCTCTTGAGTCATCTCCTTGTTATCTTTTTAGAGAGGCACCATACAGGTCATCCTGTCATTTTTCCACAGAGGAGCCCTAGACCTTGGAAGCCCCAGCAAGCGGATTCCTCCACAATCTTTTCTTCTCCTTTCAACTCCAAGAAGTAGCAGGACAGGTTTCCCTCAAAGGAATTCATAGAGGGTGGTAAAAGTAAGAAGGACATCACTGGGGCAAGAGAAAGGAGTAAATGAATTAGAAAAGGATCCTAGGGTCAGACAAACTGAAGAGGAAGTCAGTATCTCTTTTCTTATGCCTTTCCACTCACATGCATATTCAACTGTACATATATAGCATATATGTGTATATATGCTATATATTCATATATAATTGTTGGACATACCTATTGATTTGCATGCATGTGTGTACCCCCATATTTCTGTGTCTACCTGGGATTTTCCTACCCTTTGTTGTCCTTTTGGGGAAGTGATGGCTCTTTGGCTTGGGCGTGGGCTTCTCCCCCACACCTTTTCAGCAACTAGGTCTGTGTGTTTAGAGAAAAATGATGGATTGCTATTCTCTCTCCTCCCCCTCCCTGCAGTGCTGTAGAAAGGAGCTGGATATTTGATTGTGTGAATATTTAGGTATGAGGTTTGAGAAAGGGAGTGAAGGGGGAGTCATAATAGGAGCGTACACTGTGAACTGTACATGAGTTCCGTATGGCTCTCCCCCTCTGAGCTGGGTTAAGTGAGAAGCACCAGTGGATTAGTAAAAAGAAGACGGCCTTCCTAGCATAGTCAACTCCTGACTTACCTCTGCCATCCAGTTGGTTTCCATGCCGACTCCCCACTGCTCTGGGATTGCTATGTGCTTAAGAAATGTAGTTTTGGAGGCACCTAAGGAAAATATATATATATAATAAGGGCAAGTTAAATCTTCTGTTTAAAAGTAATCAAATAGTACATTCCACAATCAGATGGTAAGTGGCTCTGGATTATCTGCTATCCGGGCTTTTCTAAGCCATGGCTCAATTATCCTATTGAGAGGTTTCTTTTGGGGGGTATATATGCAGAGACCAGGGATGGGGCAATGTCTCCACAGACGGGATATGTTGTCAACACTGAAATTGACTCAGAGCTCAGGCAGGAGGACCAAAGCTTTCTCCCATGATGCATTGTTCCCACTTTTCCAGATGGACAGACTGAGACCTGATACCTTTTTCATAACAAGCTCATGTTGATCCACTAAGAAAGATGAACTAAAAATGAGCTAACCTTGTTGGAGTGCCCTGCATTAATTACTCATATTCTTATGCCCCTGATTTATCTCCTCTCATTCTGCTTTACTATAAAAACAAAACAAAATACTCAGAAAGACTATAGCATTGTCAGCCTCTGGAAAAACAAAGCACTTCCGGCTTCCAACTTTTAATTCTTTGATTCTTTAGTTTACACTCAAGGAAAAGAAGAGTTCTGTACAGATTGGCTTTCACCCTGGGGAACAGGTGGAAATATCATTTGTCTGAAATGGATTTGTGCTCTTCTGTCTTGTGGTTTTCCTCATTTTCTTTGCCATTTTGGCTAATTATCAAAGACATTTGCGGTGAAACCCAGGCGGACCCAGGCCTTTCCCACCTTAATCCTTCAGCATAGTCAATGGGCTCAGCTGGGAGGGTTCCCATGGTAACGGGCTGTGATGTCACAAAGAGAGGATTAAAATGGGGTGGGAAGTTATGAGGGGAGGGGGATGAAATGGGGGCTAGTGGGAAGCTTTGGTTTCACAACTGACCTTATGAAAACATAAGGAAGGACCAATGGGGGAAGTATTCCAAGATTGTTCAACAAGTCTCTACAGAGCATTTATGATATGCCCAGCACTGTGTTGGGTTTGTAAAAGAAAGAATAAGTGGCTTAGCCACTTATTACCAATATAATTTTAAGCAAGCCATTCTTGCCTATTTGGGCTTCAGTTTTCTATCTATTAACGGGGAGATGGATCAGACTGAACTCTTAAAATTCCCTTCCAGCTCTGGATCTATGATCCCAAATATGAGATACAATTGTTCCTTTTATGAAGTTTATGGTGTAACTTTACTTGACAAGATATAAAGTTTAGGAGCTTAGCAAAAAAGATTCAACTTCATCCTAGGGTGGCAAAATACATAGGATCTTAGTTGCTTTACTTTTCTTAACTCTTAATTTTTTAATGTACAAAATGAGGGGATTGGACCAGATAGTCCTTTTTTTTTTTTTTGCAATAGAGGTCAACTGACATCTGACGCCATATTTGAACTCAGGTCCCTCTTTCTCAAGGGCTGGTTCTCTATTCACTGTGTCAGGAAGAGATAGTTTTTAAGTCTGTGCAATCAAGATTAATCAGTGACTCTCTGAAGTCAGAAGGACTCATCTTCCTGAGTTCAAATTCAACCTCAGGTTTACTAGCTATGTGACCCAGGGACTTGACCCTGTTTGCCTTAGCTTCCTCATCTGGAAAATGAGTTGAAGAAGTAAATGATATTCCAGTATTTTTGCCAAGAAAGTCCCAAATGGGATCATGAAAAATTGGACATGAACAAACCAATTGTACAACAAAAATTCCGAAATTAATCTGGTAAAGTAGATAGAGTGCTGAAGTTGGAGGCAGAAAAGAAATCTGTTTAAATCTGGTTTCTGACATTTAGTCATTTAGACATTTAGAGTGATCATAAACAAATCAGTTTCCTCATTTATAAAGTAAAATCGTTGAATTTGATGACATTTAAGGTACCTTATAACTCTAAATCCATGATTCTAAGTCATTTTAACCTCTTTCTAAGCCTGTTTCCTCATCTGTAAAATGGAGATAATAAACTACCTCACCTACCCAAAGTATTGTTTTGAGGTTCAAATGGATGGATAGATAGTTCATTAAAGTTATTGTGTATAAAATGGGCAACGAGGTGGTTAAGTTGCTAGAGCACTGGGCCTAGAGTCAGGAAGATCTTAGCTGAAATTCAGTCCATACTTTTTTTTTTTTTAAATAGTTTTTATTTACCACATATATGCACGGGTAATTTTACAACATTGACAATTGCGAAACCTTTTGTTCTAATTTTTCCCTTCCTTCCCCTCCCCCAGATGGCAGTTTGACCAATACATGTTAAATATGTTAAAGTATAAATTAAATACAATATATGTACACATGTCCAAACAGTTGTTTTGCTGTACAAAAAGAATCAGACTTTGAAATAGTGTACCATTAGCCTATGAAGGAAATCAAAAATGCAGGCGGACAAAAATAGAGGGATTGGGAATTCTATGTAGTGGTTCATAATCATCTCCCAGAGTTCTTTCACTGGGTGTAGTTGGTTCAGTTCATTACTGCTCTATCGGAACTGATTTGGTTCATCTCATTTTCCATCAGAATTGATCATCATATAGTATTGTTGTTGCTGTGTACAAATGATCTCCTGGTCCTGCTCATTTCTCTCAGCATCAGTTCATGTAAGTCTCTCCAGGCCTTTCTGAAATCATCCTGCTGATCATTTCTTACAGAACAATAATATTCCATCATATTCATATACCACAGTTTATTCAGCCAATCTCCAATTGATGGGCATCCACATAGTTCCCAGTTTCTGGTCCCACAAAGAGGGCTGCCACAAACATTCTTACACATACAGGTCTCTTTCTCTTCTTTAAGATCTCTTTGGGATATAAGCCCAGTAGTAACACTGCTGATTCAAAGGGTATGCACAGTGTGATAACTTTTTCAGCACAGTTCCAAATTGCTATGTACAATAGCTGAATGTATTCACAATTCCACCAACAATGTATCAGTGTCCCTGTTTTCCCACATCCCCTCCAACATTGTGCATTATCTTTCCCTGTCATTCTAGCCAATCTGACAAGTGTGTAGTGGTATCTCAGAGTTGTCTTAATTTGCATTTCTCTGATTAAAAATGACTTGGAACATCTTTTCATATGTCAGCCCATACTCTTAATTGGGGATGAGGTAGAGCCAAGATAGTGGAAAAAAGGCAAGGACTCCCCTGAACTCTCCCAATAATGTCTCAATACACTTATTAGTTGTATGACCTTAGGCAACCCCTATATGCCTCAGTTCCTTATCTGTAAAATGGGGCCACACTGGAGAGAGAAATAGCAAACTATTACAGTATCTTTGCTAAAAAACAAACAAAGAAAAAAACAAAAACTCTATGGACCATGTCCATGAAGTCACATAGAGTAGGATGTGAACAAAAACAAAACAAACAAAAAAAGATTTAGATACTGTGCTAAGTGCTAGGGATACAAATATAAGTAATCAAGAGAGACTTTGCCCACAAAGAGCTTATATTCTCATGAGAAAAGATAATACTCAAGGGAAGCTAGAAAAGGGAAAGGAAATAAATACATGGATACCAGGGTTGGAGATGTCCAGAAGTGTTGTCAAGGTCTGGATTTTGGCAAGATAAGGCCAGAGCTAACTTATCAAAGTCCAGGGTGGTTATGGGGGTAGATTGCAGTTTTCTGGCTGGGATAGGGTAGAGATGATGGCCAGAATGCAAACCTAATGACTTAGAATTGGCTGGAAAGTGAATGATAATGAAAGAAAAATGTTTTGCAAAGTTTAAAACACTGTATAAATGTCAGTTATTATTATCTTTACATTTCCCAGCTCACACAATCCTCCTTGTTGGCAGTTCAGTTTCTATTCAAATCCAATGTCCGGATGCCAATAATACCCTTGAACTCTCTTGTTCAATGAAATTGTATTTGCAAGTTCCTCAGACAAGGACCTCTCATATTGCTTCCTAGTTTACTATATGCATCTAGAGCCATACTGTAAGTTCCATAGACTAATTCTAAGCCAATTCTAAACTTCCAAGGAAGAAAAGTTACTTATTATGTGACACAGATATTGGCGTGACTTTTAGAACTTTTTTTTTTTTTACCTCACTAATGTAGATGCCAATCAGTAGTTTGACATATTTTTTGATGGTTGTTTCTCATCCTACTCCTCTCAAAAACAGCAATGTTAAGTCTTAGTACACTGAAAAATGCATACATAGCTCTTTTCTATCTGATCCTTTAATTTTTCAGAGAAACTTGAGAGCATATTCTAGTCTTAAATCTGGAAGCTTTGACATGGCTTTTGGCCAAAAAACAAGAGACCTGTCTCTCTCTTAAGGTCTAATTCCATGGTTGTGAATCCAACCAAACTTATATTTGGCTTTCATTTTAATTGACATTCCCTAATTCATCATTAAGGGCAGCTAGATGGCACAGTGGATAGAGTGCTGATACTGAAGTCAGGGAAAGTAATTTTTCTGAGTATGAATCTGCCCTAGACATGTAATAGCTGTGTGACCCTAAATAAGTCACTTATCCCTATTTGCCTCAGGTCTTAATGTAAAATGAACTGGAGAAGGAAATGAAAAACTGTTCTAGTATGTCTGCCAAGAAAACCCAAAATGGGGTCATAACAAGTCAGACCTGACTGAAATGATTGAAAAACAGCAACTCATCAGTAAAGCAGTTAGGAGAATAGGTATTAGAGAGGAGAACATAGAGCTCTAAAAATTAATTAGAAGAACTTCTGTATTAGGTGGTTTAGGGAAATCTGGCTGAGAGATTGGAATGTTTGACCTCTTGAAAGTTAACCTTTAAGTTGACTTTTAAAAATCCCTTTCTCACCCATGGTCCTTGATGATCCTCCATGTGGTTGGCTAAATCCACTTTTCTATGAAGCCAGTTCACTAAATGGGAGTTATGGAAGCAGAGTCTGCAGGGATTTGTGAAATCCTGAGTTAACAGAAGTCAAAACATGGTAGAACATGGACATAAGCAGCAACCAAATCATAATGTAATGCAATAGTATAGTAATGAATGTAGTAATGACTTATAGTAGAGGGAGCATTGGCTTGGGAGTCAGAGGATCTAGGTTCAATTCTACCTCTTCCATTTGCTACTTGTGTGAAATCAGACAAATCCCTGGCAAATCCCTTAAACTCTCTGAGCCTCAGTTTTGTCATCTTTAAAATGAGAATATCTTTACTAATTGGCCTCTGAAGGCCCTTTAGCTGTAGATCATTGATCTTATGAATCAACAAAAATATTGTTATTGCTTAGTCATTTTCAGTCATTTCTAATTCTTCTTAACCCCATTTGAATTTTCTTAGCAAAGATATTGGAGTGATTTGCCATTTCCTTCTCCAGCTTATTTTACAAATGAAGGAACTGAGGCAAACAGGGTGAAGTAACTTGTCCAAGATCACACAGCTAGTAAGGATCCTTAGATTTAAACTCAGGAAAATCAGTCTTCCCCTTTGTAGGCCCAGCACTGTATTTACTATAACACCTAGCTGCCCATCAACAAAAATATACCGAGTTCCCTCCTTTAGATGGTGTAAGGAAGGGATTGTGTGATATAGGGTCATACAGAAGAAGAGATATAGCATAAGATACTAGGCCCCACAAAGACTTTGTGATGGGGTTGGAGACACAAGACATAACATACATACATATTTTTAACAACTTGACCAAAAAAACCCTGAGAACAAAATGATGAATACTGTCCCCTGCCCTAAATCTTTTATTTCTACTGATGGAGATATAATCTCAAAATCATCTTTGAGCTTCTCTTTCATCATGATGCAGTTTGCCAGTTCTTACTGATTCTACTTCTACAATATCTCTTATATTCATTTCCCACTTTCTATGCACACTACTCCATCCAATTCTCATTTCTTCTTGTCTAGACTATTGTAATATTATGCATCATAGGCACTTAATAAATATTTGCTGAATTGAATATCCTCCTAACGATTCTTCCTGCCTCCACTGAATAATCCAATAGTGATGCTGTTGCCTGAGTAGTTTTCCTAATGTGCTTTCTTTCAGTGCTTTCTTTTGAAATAATGTAGAAACTCCTGACTTTGGCATTCAGGGCTCTTCTTTGCTTCCAACCCACCTTTCTATGCATCTCTAGATTTCAAACAAACCAGCCCATTTTTCATACCCCTTTTTAGTTGAAATGGACTTCCCCATCTTCACCTAGTGTCCCTTTTTCCTTCAAGACCCAACTGCTTTGCTACTTTATGAAGTCTTCTGATTACCTCTCCCATATTCTCAGCTAAAAGTTTTATGTTCTCAAATTTCTTCTCCCATTTTCCTTATATGTTTACTCACTTTTATTTGTCCTCCTTTATACATTTTTTTTCTGTCTATTAGATCAGGAGTTCTTAATCTGGAATCTGTGAACTTGTTTCTTAAAAAAAAAGTGATAACCATTAGAACTGATTTCTTTTGAAATCCTTTAAATTTTATGCATTTATAAACATTATTCTGAGAAAGGATCCATACCAGAATGCCAAACGGTCCATGATGAAAGACAAAAGGGGGGGAGGGAGGAAGAAGAAAGGAAGAAGACAAAGAAAGAAGGAAGGAAATTAAAAGAAAGAAAAGTCAGCAATCTTTCTTATTATACTGTAAACTTTCTGAGAGCAGCATTTGGGTTATATGTATTTTGTATTTCTTGTAGCATAAACTCTTGAAAATAGTGGAATTATTCATTAAATTTAAGTGAATTGTTGAGATACCAGTCAATAAGTATTTGGGCCAGCAATTCAGAGGAAAGAGAGATTACTACAAATGGGATTTTCAAGAAAGACTTGTTGGAGGAGATAAGACCTCAGTTGAGCTTTACAATATTGGTAAGCCTCACTACAATTCACTAAAGTAGATAGGGTACAGGTATCTTTTTAATCCTCATTTTATAAATGAGGTAAATGAGTGAGGAAGGGAAAACTCTTTGGTTGCTGTGAGTGTCCCTGGGCAATGGAATAATATTGGAATAAATAGCTACTGGGCTAAATTCACCCAAGCTCTGGGGAACAGGATGGTTGTTAGGGTCGGGAATGATGATAACAGTGACTCCAGCTTCAACGAAACTTACATTATCTGAGCTTCCATATAGCTCTTACTCATCCCCAGTAACTATCTCTTCTCTTGAATCTGCACAATAAAATTCTACTCGTTCTCTGCATGTCCTCAATAATTGCTCCACAGTCCATCATAAATATCCAGTGACTTGCTACCTAGTACCTACTGCCCTGATTACCAACATCTTGATCACTTTTATAGTGTAGGGGGCAGCTATCAATACAGCTGTATGCCTCTTTTGCCTTCCATGTATAGCTTTCTGCTTTTCAAGTCTGGTGTCCCCATTTATAACTGACATAAAGGAAAGAAACAACAGGGTAAGACTAGAAGCTTTAGAAACTATCCCATGGCCTGGCCCTGGAGAGATTGGCTTTGTTTGCCTGAAGAAAGCTGATCCAATCTATCAAGTTGTCATAATCTCCTTTCTTTGAAATGGGAACTTAGAGACTTCCCTATGTCACTGAGCAACCCTTTAATCTTGAGTTAGTCAATAACTACCTTTCTCTGGGCTTTAGTTTTTCTACTTTAATGGGAGAGGTTTGAATTTGTTTTCTAAGGACCCTTCCATGACTCTGTTATGCTAATTCAATTCCATCTCCCCACCTTGAAAAGATCCCTGTAATAATTCTCAGATGATGAAATTGAAACTATCTCCACTCATATGAAAGAGTGTTCCAAATCACTATTGATCAGAGAAATGCAAAGTAAGACAACTCTGAGATACCACTACACACCTGTCAGATTGGCTAAGATGACAGGAACAAATAATGATGAATGTTGGAGGGGCTGTGGGAAAACTGGGACACTGATGCATTGTTGGTGGAGTTGTGAAAGAATCTGGCCATTCTGGAGAGCAATTTGGAACTATGCCCCAAAAGTTATCAAACTGTGCATACCCTTTGATCCAGCAGTGCTACTACTGGGCTTATATCCCAAGGAAATACTAAAGAAGGGAAAGGGACCTGTATGTGCCAAAATGTTTGTGGCAGCTCTTTTTGTAGTGGCTAGAAACTTGAAGATGAATGGATGTCCATCAATTGGAGAATGGTTGGGTAAATTATGGTATATGAAGGTTATGGAATATTATTGCTCTGTAAGAAATTTCCAGCAGGATGAATACAGAGGGGCTTGGAGAGACTTACATCAACCGATGCTGAGTGAAATGAGCAGAATCAGGAGATCACTATACACTTCAACAACAATACTGTATGAAGATGTACTCTGATGGAAGTCTTTTTTAAAAAATTTTTTTATTAATTTTTATAATTATAACATTTTCTTTGACAGTACATATTCATAGGTAATTTTTTTTTTACAACATTATCCCTTGTACTCCCTTCTGTTCCAAATTTTTCCCCTCCTTTCCTCCACCCCCTCCCCTAGATGGCAGGCATTCCCATACATATTAAATATCTTATAGTATATCCTAGGTACAATATATATATGCAGAACCGAATTTTGTTGTTGTTGTTGTTGCAAAGGAAGGATTGTATTCGGAAGCTAAAAAATAATCTGGGAAGAAAACCAAAACCAAAACAAAACAAAACAGTGCTCTCAGTTTATACTCATTTCCCAGTGTTCCTTTTCTGGATGTAGCTGATTCTGTCCATCATTGATCAATTGGAATTGGATTAGCTCTTCTCTATGTTGAAGATATCCAGGAAGTGGATATCTTCAACATAAAGAAGATCCAACTCACTTCCAGTTGATCAATGATGGACAGAAACAACTACACCCAGAGAAGGAACACTGGGAATTGAATGTAAACTGTTAGCACTACTGTCTTTCTACCCAGGTTACTTATACCTTTGGAATCCAATTCTTAACATGCAACAAGAAAATTGGATTTACACACATATATTGTATCTAGGTTATACTGTAACACATGTAAAATGTATGGGATTGCCTGTCATCTAGGGGAAGGAGTAGAGGGAGGGAGGGGAAAATTTGGAAAAATGAACACAAGGGATAATGTTATAAAAAAATTACTCATGCATATGTAGTGTCAAAAATTTTTTTATAATTATAAAATTAATTAAAAAAAAGATCCATGTAAAGGGGAGCCATGGAAGTAAAGAGCTTTTCCTCAAATGATTGGACAACACAGGTCATGCAGCATGAAGAACTATTGAGCCTTAAATGGCATTTCCACCTGGCCACTAGCATACCTCTCCTCCCCAGAGAGGGTCAGCTCCATTGTGGTGAGAAATCCACACCCACATTGGCTAGCTCCTTCATCCGGTGGCTGCCTCCCCCAGGGCTGGAGAGCACATAAGAGAATCATGGCTTGCTGTTTTAAAGCTTTTAAGGTGGGAATAAATTTAATAAGAACTCTTTATCGCTAGGTCTGCAGAGCCCCATCTGAGCCGCAGGGTAGAGAGGAGCCAGCATGTGAACCACTTCCTACACAGTCATGAAAATCATCAAAATGGAAGGACCCCTGGAGGTCATATAGTCCGTCCCCTGTCTCCAAGCCAAGATTACTTTCAGAACTTTGAAGATGTAGATAAGATTTTTCTTTTTTTTCCTCCTGATCCTTTCTTTTCTTTCCTTTCCTTCTCCTATTTTTCTGTCTCTGGGGACAGAGATTTCACAGCTTTCATCAGTAAATTGTCCCAATACCTCACGAGCCTGGGCCAAGACATTCTTTATGTCTCACCTAAGTCATTTCTACTGCGACTGCTGAAGCTCATTTCATTTTGGCAATGGAGAACTATATGGCGTCCCTTCACAAACATAAAAATAATAATAACAGTGCCTCATATCTTTATAGGGCTTTATGCTTTTCAAAGCATTTTCCCATCCATTATCTTGCTCATTCCTTACTATAGCCTAATAAAGTAGGTAGGACAGGTAATTTGTCCTCAATTTTATCCTCATTTTACAAATGAGGAAACTGAGATCCAGAGAGGTCAAGGGATTTGGCCAGAGACACACAGTGAGCCATTGGTTGAGCCAGTCAGGACTCTTGACCTCAGACTTGTACTCCTTCTACAACACTCCCAATGACATTCCATTTCTCTTCCCCTCTTCCTCCCTACACTAATTCATACATGACACATTTCTTTTCCCTGAAGAAAATAATTCTCAAATTCTTTTGGTATTTTGGAACAAGCCTTTCCATGATCCCTCTCTTACTGCCTCCCTCTTCCAGATTAAAGCTTTGTAAACTTGAACCCAAAACAGAAGTCAATCAGCAAATCCTGGCATTTTCTTCAGATATAGAATTAATGGAAGGAGTCCAAAAAAATTAAATAACCCAAAGGGAGAAAGAGAGGGCCAGGGGTGGAAATCATTACTAGGCTTTGACAAGTATGTAAATATTTCATGGGGAGCATTGCAGAGCCTGAGGGCTAGGAGGTCAGAGCCACCTCAAGGAAGCCAGGCCCTTTGTTAACAAGAAATCAAGCCTGCTTGTGTGCACAGGGTGGAAATTAAGCAAATGATATTTGAGCTCCATATTGGCAAACAAGCAGTGCAAGATCGGGGAGCAAGAGGGTCTGGTAATTGAAAGAACGTCTGTACCTCCAGTCCCATCTTGAAGGAAAGCAAGAGCCCAGCTGGAATGGAGCTGGGTATCACGAGGCTCTCAGCTGCTGTTCCTAGTCAGGGAAGGGATGCAGATATGGCCATCTGGTGAATGGGAGCATGTGGTGGCAAGTGAAAGCAAGATCCTGGTATTCTGTCTAGATTACCAAAGGCAGGAGGGCCCTGTGGCTCCATCTAGAGCTCCATTTGCAGAACCCTGCCTCCTGAGCTCTCTGTTCTATGGGGTATACTTGGAAGTCTAAGCATCATTATTAGAGGCACAGAAACCACAGACCCTCAACTTTTTGGAGTTGAAAAGGATCTCATAGGTTAGTTCAATCACCCTCCTCATCACTGCTCACTTAGTAAATATTTATTTAAGCACTAGGCATTGTGCTAAGTGCTGAGAATATAAATATGAAAAAAAGAAAGACAACTCTTCCCTCTCTTGGTGCTTATAATCTAATGAAGGAGAACAAACAAAAGAAAGCTGAAAGGGGAATAAAGTATAAGTGAAGAAATCAATCAGAAAACTCCTAAAGTAATGCAGCCAGGGGAGAAATGAACCATCTGAGCAGAGCACTCACTTCAGATGGAGGTCTATTGCATTATCTTTCTAACTGGTCCTTCTGTCTCATGTCTTTCCCCCACTCTCATCTATCCTTATTCAACTATTTAGATGATTTTTTTTCTAAATAGGTCTCACCCTTTGTTCAGTTGATTTGATCTAATGAGTCCCTATTACCTCAGAATCAAATATTAACACCTCTGTTTGGCAATTAAAGCTCATTATAACTCAGCCCCTTCCTACCTTTCCAGCCTTCTTCTAATTTACTTCCCTCTTTTTACTACCCTCCATCTCCTCTGTGATTCAGTAACACAGACCTACTAGACAGTTCTTTCAAAATGTCACTCTTATCGCCTTTCTCCATGCCTTTGTGTTAGCTATTTTCCATATCTGGAATACTTTCCCTCCTTTGCCATCTCCTTTCTTCCTTCAAGATTCAGCTTAAAGCTTCTTAAGGAGACCTTTCCCAGTTCCCATAGCTGCTGTTGTCCTCTCTTAAGAATGCCTTCTGTTGACTATGAAGATATCTGGTATGTACCCACTATATCTTTCTCCAACAGAATGTAAGCTCTGTGAGAAAAGGAATTCATTTTGCCTTTCCTCCTGCCCTCAGTCTGGAAAATAATAATAAATACCCACCCAAGGGAAGCTAGATGGTGCAGTGGATGGAGAACCAAGTTCAAATCTAGCCTGATACACTTAACACTAATTAGTTGTGTGATCCTGCACAAACCCCAATTGCCTCTCTAAAAAAACAACAATAACAAAAACAAAACAAAACAAAAAAAAAAAAACTTGCCCAACTGAGGAAATTACTACCCTCCTGAGACAACCTGTTCCACTTTTGGAAATTTTTAATTAAGGAAATCTTCAAACTGAAATCTATTTCTACACAACTCCAACTCATTGATTTTTATTTTGTCCTTTAGCGCTAACCAGACAAAAGCTTATCTCTCTTCCAAGGTGATAGTCATTCAAACACTTCCAAACAGGCTTCATGTTCTCAAAATGGTCTGTCTAGTGGAAAACTTCTTGGAATGCAAGCCATCTTCAGTGCTATTTGCCACCTTAATGACTTGAGAAAAATTATGTAACCTCCTTGGGGTTCAGTTTTCTTACTGGTAAAATGAAGGGTTGGGTAAATTATTTCTAAGGTTCTTTCCAGGTCTAAATCAACCATCTTGTAATTCCCAGTTTTCTTTTCTTCTTCACATTAAGCATTTTGAGTTTCTTCCATTAAATAACTGAAAATAAAGTAGAACAATGAACAGGGTGCTAAGTTTGGCTTTGATGGAAGAAGGATCAGTCTAATTAATCAACCAACAGGAATTGATATTTAGATGCACAAACTCAGAAATGAAATAATTTATGACCTCAAAGAGTATATATTCTGTTGGGAAGAATATATATATATATATATATATATATATATATATATATATATATATATACATATATATGTATATATATATATATACATATATATATATATATATATATAGTATGGGCATTCATAGAATATACATACTATATAAAAGAATATATAAAATAAATACAGTGTAATTTTAGATGGGGAGATTGAGTTGGATCACTTATGTCATGAAACTATAGAACGTTGGGCCCAGATCTGGGCCAATCCTTTTATTTTGTAGGTAAAGAAGCTTAAAGGTGGAATGATTTGTTTCAATTTATAAAACCAATAAATGTCAGAGATAGGATTTGAACCCAGGACTTCCCAATTCCCAGTTGCATATAAGAGAAAAAGGAGGAAGGGGAGGAGAGACAGAGAGAAGAAGAGAGAGAAAGAGGGAAAGGGTGCAAATGAAAGAAAAGAAAGGGAAGAAAGAGAAGGAAGGAGAGAAAAGGGAAAGAAGGAAGGAGAGAGAGAAACAGAGACAGAGGAGAAGGGGGAGAGAGAGGAGGGAGAGAGAAGGACAAAAAGAGAAGAGAAAAGAATAAAATGTGTTAGGTTTCAAGGTATGGCTGGACTCCTGGATATTTGGACAGTAAGAGAGCTTCCCAGTGAATTCCAGAGAATTCATAGATGAGCCATAAATTGTTAAAGCATGAGAGGATTTCAGGCAAATATGAGCATGAAATATCTCTGCACATGAAATGTGTCCCAGGGTACTTGGCTGAGGACCCTACCCTGGCATCTGTCTTTCTCAGTTATTAAATAGCATTAGCTGCAAACATTTGTAATATGCATACCTATATACAGGGGGTATAGAGGCTTAATCAAGACCTCAGTTCCATGCTCCCCTTTCTAGTCCCACTTCTTACCCTACCCACATTCCATTCTGTCATTTCTTACGGTCTAGCCCAATGAGTTCTTTCCTTACCTTCTAGAGAGCTAATGGAAAAAAGCAATAGAGCCCTGGACCTAATGTCAGGAAGATCTGAATTCAAATCAGGCTTCAGATACTTACTAGCTGTGTGATCCTGGGCGAGTCGTTCAGCCTCTGTTTATCCCATTTTCCCCCAACTATAAAATGGGGTTAATAACAGCATCTACCTCAGGTTCTTTTTAGGATCAATGAGATTTTTGTAAAGCATTTAGCACAGTGACTGACACATAGTGGATGCTATATAAATGCTTATTCCCTTTGCCCTTCCTTTCGGATTTCATCTTTCTTCTCTAATGTGTCATATTGCCCTTTTCTTCTACTTCAGACCCAGAATCAGTGCTGTCACTCCCCATCCCATTCTAGGGTACCAGTGTTTTTCTACCTAGACCTATTTCTTGCCTTCTATTTCAGAGGCCTCTCAGAAGCAAAGGGACATGATGACCTGGACAGGTAGAGCAACCTAATAAGAATGTATTAGGGTAAGTCTCCCTTCCTGTCACTGGAGGAGGGAATGCAATCTGAGGGGAAAGTCTGAATAAAAGACCCTGGGACTCACCTTCTTAAATAGGAAGGGAGGCCTCTCTCTTCTTAGAGGAACTGTTTGGGCTCCTACAGCTTACTGGTAATTTCTGTGTGTTTATTCAGCTTAAACTATCAGTTTGGTTAAAAATAAATTATGGGAAGAGGGAAGTACAGCCCACCCCATCAAGCTAAGTGTAGAGGAGTCACTCAACCATTGAAATTGACCAGGAGAGTTGAGTTGCCTCATCTATTGGATAAACAAGAAGAAGTGGTCCCTGGGAGAACAGGGAATGTTCCCCCTCCCCATCTCCTCCCTCATCCGCTGCAACCCACCACTTTCTTTTTCTGCTTGGGACAGATGTTCAACACAATCAGGTTTTTAACTGAGAATTTTTCTCTGTTTGGGACTGCTCTTTCTGTATTCTTTCCTGATCGAAAGCAAAGATTCTTAACTTTTTTTTTTTTTGGCAGTCTGGGGAAGCCTCTTTTCAGAATAATGTTAAAACAAAATAAAATATGTATGGTTATGAAGGAAACAAATGATATTGAAATAAAGATTTTTTTTCCTATCCAAAGTTCATTGGCCTCTCCTGAAGCCTAACCTCAGAACCCCTTGGGTGTCTGGAATCCTATTTAAAAACACTGACCTTCAACACATGCTATGTTTACTTATTTTTTCTGTTTTTTTTTATCTCTCCCATGATTTTTCCCTTTTGTTCTGATTTTTCTCTCCCAACATGATTCATAAAACAATATGTATTAAAAATAAATTAATAAAGAAAAATAAAGAGAAAGGAGGAAAAATACTGGCCTAAGCATTTTATCCATTTCTAACAAGCTGAGCACAATCAAAAGCAGGCAACAAGTAGGATGCAGAGCCTTGAACCACTATTCATGTAGAGATTGATTGAAGGAATTTGGGATATTGAGCCTGGAGAAGAGAAGATCTGGTTTTAGAAACAGTGTTTTAAAATATTTAGATGATTATTACAGAGAAGAGAATTCAGATTTGTTGTCTCAGACCCTCAGATATGAATCATTTCCCATCTTTAAGTGTTTGCACTGGCTGTGTTCAGTGTCTGGAAAGTACTCTCTTACCTCCACCTTATGGAGTCCTTTTCTTCCTTTAAGATGTGCTTGTGATATATAAATATAAATATATTTGAACAAAGTAAAACTATTACACTCATATATCCATTCATCCATCCTCTTTGAGGATAGGGATTGTTTCATTCTTGGAATTTATATCCTAAACACCAAGCACTGTACCTTGTATATGGTAGGCACTTGATAAATAGGTTGATTCTGATTGGCCTCAGAAGGTAGAACTAGGAATAATAGGCTGAAACTAAAAATGGACTTTTGGCTTCAGCTTTTGGCTGAATATAAGAGAAAACTTCTGAACCTTTAGAGATGTCCAACTGGAATGGGTTGGCCTGGGAGGCAGTGAGTTCCTTGGTATTGAAAGTGTTTAAATGGCCATTTGTCAGGAATGTTGTACAGAGGTAATTCTGCTCAGGTATAAGCTGGACCAGATGCTCTATCAGGTCCCTTTCAACTCTGAATGTTACCATTCTGCTACACTAAATCAGGAAGCTCACATTTATTGTTTTATACAACCTAGGAATTAGTGAGAATACCAAAAACAAAAAACAAAAAAACCCTATGCCCTGCCCTTCCTTATTCCATTTCATGTTCATTTAGGAGTCCTTGGCTCATTTAGGCTGAGAGATGAGAATGTTTAGGTTGACTTGAAAATATGTGTCACGGAGTAGGGACAAGGTAGTCTCCACTGATTAGGTGAGCCAGTGCACAGGATGCCAGACAACCAAGCAGAGTTTCCACAGGTTCAGACCACTGAGGCATTGCCTTCTTCCCTGCCCCAAAGTTGCCAACAGAGCAGATTTCCCCATGCCCCTGTCTGATTGATCTAAGGGTGACTCAGGGAAAACCTTTGCTTACAGCTCAGTTCTTTACCAAATCTGAGTAGTGGCAATATGGACCCCCTCTAGAGAAAGTGCTTCTTATTTCAAGGCCCTCTCCATTTTCCCAGCTTGAACCCAGACCCTCCTGCTCAAAGCAATGATTTGGACATGGTTTGCTGCCTTGGGCTCTTAGTCACCAGCTCACCAGGGGATCTTTAAAAGCTGGAGCAATGGGCTGGGAGATTGTCAACCTCCATTAATTCATTCTTCTCTTTATCAAGACTTCAGAGCAGGAAAAAAAAAGCTTCTTGCATCTAGCCTTACCACTTTGCTCATACACAGTGAATTAACTTTTTTTTTTCTTAAATTAGATAACTATTCCTGGCTCCCCTGAATCACAGAAATGTGGGATTTTAGAACCTATGGAATGTTACTCAGTTTGTTCATCTGTAAAATGAGGGTGTTGGATTTGATAATGCAAGTCAGGTGCCATCTCCTCCTTAAAAACCTTTCCTGGTCTCTCCCCAACTACCAAGCTAACAAAGCCCTCTTCCTCTTGAAATGACTTTGTGTTATGGTGTTTAGTATTACACTACATTTATCTGCCGGCATACATGTTGAGATAGCTAGGTGACAAGTGAATATTTTGCTGAATTTGGATTTAAAAAGACCTGACCTCAGATCCTTCTTCAAATAACAATTCTGTGACCATGAACTAATCAATGTAACCTTGGTCAATCTTAATTTAGTTATCTGTAAAATGGGGATGCTAATAATCCCTGTCTCACAGGCTTATTATAAGGATTAAATGATGCAACATTTGTAAAGTGCTTTGCAAACTTTTAAATACTTTGAAAATGCTGGTTATATTATATCTCACCAGTAGAACAGAAGCTCCCAGAGTAGAACTATTTACTTTTATATTGATATCCCCCAATATCAAAATGCTCTGCATGTACTAGATCAATAAATAACTCAGTATTTATTTATTAACATTAAATTGGGTTGTTTATTGAACTATTTTAAGAGTATTTTATTTTTCCAATAACATGTAAAGATAGCTTTCCATATTCATTTTTCTAAGATTTTGAATTCCAAATTTTCTTTTTTTCCCTCCCGCTCTTATCTCCCCTCCCTAAGATAGCAAGCAATCTGATATAGGTTATACATGTATAATCATTTTATAAACATATTTCTATATTAGTCATGTTGTGAAAGAAAAATCACAACAAAAGGGAGAAATCACACAAAAAAAGAAAAAGCAAATAAATTTTAAAAGTGAAAATAGTATGCTTTCATCCACATTCAGTCTCCATAGATCTCTCTCTGGATGTAAATGGTATTTTCCATCCCAAGTCTATTGGAATTATCTTGAATCACTACATTGCTTAGAAGAGCCAAATCCATCACAATTGATCATCATATAATCTTATTGTATACAATGTTCTCGTGGCTCTGCTTACTTCACTCAGCATCAATTCGTATAAGTCTTTACAGGCTTTTCTGAAATCAGCCTGCTCCATCTCTTAAAGAGCAATAATATTCCATTACATTCATATAGCATAACTTTTTCAGCCATTCTCTAATTGATTTCTTTTTCCAATTCCCAATTCCTTACTCCCACAAAAAGAACTGCCACAAATATTTTTGCACATGGGGTCCTTTCCCCTCGTTTATGATCTCTTTGGGATAGAGACCCAGTAGAATTACTCAGTAGTTATGAAGCATCTATAATAGCATTGTCAAAGCTTTAAGGATAAAAAGACAAAAAAAAAGAGAGAGAGAAAGAAAGAAATGACAACTCCAGAAGCTAAAATTCTACCCAGAGAGATAATATGTACAAAATAGCCACCTGAATACTAAAGAATATATAATTTTTTTGGGGGGGAGGGAGAAGTCAGTAGCAGATGGGAGGAATCAGTAAAGATGCTTAATAAAGGCTTATTATTGTAGGATTTCATTTTATATCCTTGTGTATGGGTTTAGCTAAGGAAGAGAATATTGGGATCACTGAAGTGTTGCCAGCTCTAGGTCTCAAGTGGATGTTGTGATGTTTCTTTTGGCTAGTGAAATTCTACATTGTTTGTCAGACACCAGAAATAATTCAGTGATCCCAAAAGAAAGGGGCAAATGTCTGAGAATCAGAGCTCTTCCAATGAGACAAGTTCTCACTGATCTTGAATGGATAAAAGGGGAATCTTGACTGGAAGCAGGGAGATGGTTTTGATTACCTCAAGGAATTTTTCTAGTTTAGGAATTCTACTTGTCTGTTGGGGAGGAAAATGGGGACCCAGAGAAAACCCTGACAATCTTCATCTCTTCCTTTGGTTCTGGTAGGTAGGATGAAGGGGATGGTCTGTGTCAAACTGAATCCTTTGATGCCTTGCCAGATACCAGCAATGTCCATCCCTTATATGTGTAATTGCTTACTGTATGTATGAACAAACATTGAATGAGTGAGTGAGTAAATGAATAATGCAAAGGAAAGAATACTAGGATTAGAGTGAGAAGGCTGGATCCAAGTCATGGCTCCAAAAACTTCCAGCTATGCGATAACAACCTCTTGTAGCCTCAGTTTCCCCATTAGTAAAACTGTAATAATAACAATAATTTGTGCTAGTTACTTCCCATATATATATTTGGAACTTTCTTTGTAAACCAGCATTTATCAATTTATTAATAATTCATATCTCCTAATCACATACTGTATATCCTTCACTCTGCTAAGCACTGTGGTTACAAAAATAAAAATAAAAAAAAAATCATTGCCTTTTAAGAGCTTATAGTTTCTCCTGGAGTCCTCAGAAAGCAAAGTGCTCCATAGCTTCCCATGCTATGAAGCTGGTCCATGTCCACATAGCCAGATATTCCTATCAGGCTCAGAGAAGGAAGAATAGATGAAAGGATTTCAGAATTGAAGTCCTTGAGTCCCACCGTTCACCCCTCAGTTTGGGAACTGACTCTATTGGGGGTCAAAGCTTGTAGTATTTTCATATCTTATGCACAGCCATGGAGCATATAAGAGATTCCAGGGCCAGTTAAGAGGTGGAAAAATTAGGGTGTGGGTGACAAAAACAATTTCTTCCCTCTCACAGTGAGGATTTCCACCACCTAACTCTCCCTAAGGGCCTCTGCTCTCTCCACACCCTATCCTCCTCAACAATCCCATCTGCCCTCCCCCTCTTCCCTGGCTTGAAACCAAAGTTCCTATAGCCTCCCCCGGAGCCTGGCAAGGAGGGGCATGGCCCCATAGAAGGACTGATTGTCTGATATTTGCACATTAGCTTCCAAGAAGCGAATAACTCAGTTTGGCTCATTCATTTCAAAGCCTTGGATACTTTTTTGCCACTGTATCCCTTTGGTCAGTCAGTCCACAAACATTTATTAAGCATTCACTATGTGTCAGACACCATGGTAAGTGCAAGGAGTATTATTGTTGTTACTGTTATTATGGTTGCTTGTCCTTAGTTCTTGAGGAGGAACAGTGACATCACAGGATGATGTCTTGGCTGGCACATGAATTGGATTTAAGGGAGGCAAAGTGGAGAAAAATCATCAGTTTTATTCTTTCTTCTAGAGTCATTGAGGTCACTGGCAGGACAAAAGTCAAGAGGGCTGGCGATGGCCCAGTATGCAATGGATGACCTTGGCCTTTCGAAGTTAAGGTCTTTCCCAGGCTTTAGTTTGCTTATTCAATGACTAAATTAGGCCATCTTTTGTCACCCCTATAAGAATGCAAGTAGAGATTATTGCAGTCTGTATCCCCAGCACCTAGCACAGCGCCTGTCCGGCGCCAGGGGCAACTGGGCGTTGCCTCATGAGGGTCTCTATTTGCTGAATTCTTGCACAACCTTTAGAGCTCAGTTCCAATGCCAGCTCTTCCAGGAATCTCTCAGTTGGTATCAGCTTTGTGCCCCTCAGACCTCAAAAAGTACCTTGTTTTTATATGTCTCAAATGCACTCATCTATTTATTTTGTTTTAAATATTTATAAAGAAAGGCAAAGACAGCCCCTGCTCTCAAGGTGCTCAGACTAATGGAGCTCAGACTAATGGAGGAGACAACAGGCAAACAACTAAATTCTAACGAGCTACATGAATAAATTGGCGATAATCAACAGAAGTAAGACATTAGAATTCAAGGGGATTGGGAAAGGCTTCCTGTGGATGGATCACTGGATCTTATATTTAGAACTAAAAGGACTTCAGAGTTCAAACCTCTCACTTTATAGATGAAGAAACCAAAGTCCTAAAAGAAGTGTTAAATGTCTGAAGCTGATTTAACTCACATCTTCCTGACCTCAGGGTCAGTGTTCTATCTATTGTACCAATTAGCTGCCTCTAGTAAAGTGATTGAGGCAGGATTTGAACTAGGATCCTTGGACTCCAAATCTAGTCAGTTTTCAATATCTCTTCTGCAATACAGTTCCACTGCTTTATCAACATCTGGGGTGTGTGTGTGTGTGTGTGTGTGTGTGTGTGTGTGTGTGTGTGTGATTTCTTTTTGTTGTTGAATCATTTTCAACCTTGCACAGCTCTTCATGACCCCACTTAGGGTTAGAAAACTTATGAACTGGTTTGCCATTTCCTTCCCTAGCTCATTTTACAAGGTGAGGAAATGGAGGTAATCACAGTTAAGTGATGTGTCCAGAATCACACAGGCTAGTCTGTGCCTGAGACTGGATTTGAATTCAAGAAGATTAGTCTTCTTGACTCCAGACCCAGCTGAAGTAAATGAAGAAACTGAAGTAAACAGGATTAAGTGACTTGTTCAGGGTCACATTACTAGTATCTGAGTTCAGATTTGAATTCAAAAAGGTGAGTTTTTCTGACTTCCAGTCACATTTTCTATCCATTAAGCCACCTAGCTGCCCTCTCTTCTTATCTTTTCCTCTTCTCTCTCTTCTCATGACCACCACCTTTCTTCAAGCTCTCATCACCTTTGCATTATATCTTTGCCTCAAGATTTTCTCTTCTTGGGGCAGCTGGATGGTGCAGTGGATAGAACACCTGCTCTGGAGTCAAGAGTACCTGAGTTCAAATTTTATCTCAGACACTTAACCCTTACTAGCTGTGTGACATTGGCCAAGTCATTTAACCCCAAATGCCTCCTTATAAAAAGAAAGAAAGAAATTCTCTCTTTTCCAAATCATTTGTTATAGAGCTGCCAAAATGACTTCCTAGAGTGGAAGTCTGACCATATCACTACAATGCTCAGTAAACTCCTTTGGTTACCTATTGCCTCTAGGATAATCTCTTTTGCTTATATTTTTAAGTTCTTTACAATCATGTACAAATATACATGCATACTATGTGTGTGTACATATATGTATGTATATATACTATGGTATATTTATATAGATACACACATGTGCAATATATATAACAATCACACATATCATACATAAATATATATATATATGCACACAGTACAGAGACATGCCTGTACATACATACATGCATGCACATGAGAGACCGCCTAGCATAGTGAATAGAGAGTTAACCTGGTAGCCAGGAAGATCTAAATTTGAGCCTCTCTTTGATACCTATGGGGAAAACAATTTTGAGCAAGTCATTTAACTACCTTACTACTGTTTTACACAGCTCTTTTTTTTTTTCTTTGCAAGAAAATCAGGGTTAAGTGATTTAGCCAGGGCCACATAGCAGTCAGTGTCAAGTGTCTAAACTGGATTTGCATTCAAGTCCTCTTGACTCTAGAATCAATGCTCTATGTATTGCACCATCTAACTTCCTCAATATGGTTCTTTAATAATAATAGAGAACATTTCTATGGCACTCTGTACTTTGCTAAAAATTTTACATGTTATTTTATTTAAGCTTCACAATAAGCCTTTGACATCTGTGCTATTATTATTTTAATTTTTACAGATAAAGAGACTGAGGCTTAGCAAGATTAAGGGTACTAGAACTAGTAAGGATCTGTGGCAAGAGTTGATCTCGATTTTTCTTGACTCCCAAACTAACTTTCTTTCTACTGAACTATCTAGCTGCCTTCTAAGACTCTTAAGTTGCAGAGGAGGGGCTAATATACATTGATAGAGAGAGTCTCCTTACCTGGGAGTTCTGTATACCAATAAAATTACAGTTCTGGTCCCTTTATCTGTATGTATTTATGTATATGTGTATATACATATACACTGTCTCTCCTGATAGATTGTAAACTCTTTGAGAGTAGGACTTTTCATTTTTGCTATTGTATCTTTTGCCTAGTATGATACAATGTGTGTCCATGGCAAATAGTATTCTATTCAGGAATTATAAGAGTATCATTAACATATCTAGAAGCAGTTAAGTGGCTCAGTGGATAAAAATGCTGGCCCTGGAGTCAAGAAGACCTGAGTTCAAATCTGCTGTCAGACATTCACTAGCTATGTGACTCTGGGTAAGTCACTTAACTCCAATTGCCTCCAAAAAGAAGCCAGATATCTAAGACAAAATAATAGATGATTGCATTTGAGATATATAAAAACAAGATACCTTTTTAAGGTCTGGGAGGGTGGAGCACAAGGCTGATACTGACTGAAAGATTCCTGGAAGAGAGGTAGCATTAGAATTGAGCTCTAAAGGCTGGGCAGGAATTCAGCAAATGAAGAGAAGAGAGGGGAAGTGTAGGAACATAAGATATCTTCTCTTCCCATGAAACAAGACTCAGTTGCCCACTGTGGGCCAGATAGGCAGTATGATACTGATGAGGATATGAGATTAAAACAATCTTTACTTGCATTCTAATAGAGTGATGAAAATGTAAAAATATATATCATATTTCAAAAAAGCCTGGAAAGACTTACATGATGCTAAGTGAAGTGAGCAGGACCAAGAAAATATTGTACACAGTAAGAACAAGATTATGTGATGGTCAATTGGTTCTTTCCAACAATAAGGTGATTCAAGGCAATTCCAATGGACTTGTGATGGAAAGTGCCATCTGCATAGTGAGAGAGAACTATAGAAACTAAATGTGGATCAAAGCATAGTATTTTCACCCTTTTTGTTGTTATTGTTGCTTGCTTGGTTTTTTTTTCCTTTCTCGTGTTTTTTTTTCTTTTTTGATCTGATTTTTCTTGCACAGCATGACAAATATGGAAATAAGTATAGAAGAACTGCATATATTTAACCTATATCAGGCTGCTTGTTGTCTTGAGGAGGAAGGAGGAAAGGAAAGGAGAAAAATTTGGATCACAAGATTTTGCAAAGGTGAATGTTGAAACAATCTAGGCATATATTTGGAAAAAATAAAATACTATTTAAAATGTTTCAACAGAAAAAATAAATAAAAATTTGATTCAGTGCAAAAAAGTATATATTATAACAATAAAGGTAATAAATAAAAGTAAATACAACTATGGAGGCAGCTAGATAGCTGTAGTGGACCTGGTATCAGTGAAATCTGGCCTCAGATACTGTCTGTGTTACACTGGGCAAGTTACTCAAACTCTACTTATCTTAATCTACAGAGAAGAAAATAGCAAATCATTTCAGTGTCTTTGTTAAGAAAACAGGGGGACATTATTGGCATGGTATGGTCCACAGACATGGATGAGCAACTGAACAATTTATAAAGTAGTTAAATACACGGTGGCTTATGAGGAAAGATATTAGCAGTTGTGGAGTAGGATGAAGAAAGAAAGATTTTATATAGATGTCAGCACCTAAACTGATGAGAGGGGGCAGCTAGATAGCTCAGTGTTTAGAGCATTAGCCCTGGAATTAGGAGAATCTGAGTTCAAATCTAGCCTCTGATGCTTAACACTTACTAGTTGTGTGAGCCTGGGCAACTCACTTAACCCCCAATTACCTGGTCAAAAAAACAAATAAATAAATAAAAATGAAAAGGCAAGTAAATGATATATGTAAAATCATACATTAGTCACATTGCAAAAAGAAAAAAATTAAATGAGAAAATCATAAAATAAAAAATTAAAAAATAGATCTGATGAGAGGATTTCTGGGAGGTGGAGGTAAGAAGGAATTGTATTCCAAGCATGGAGGCCAGGCATAAAGATATGAGATAGGTTATTTTGGATAAGAAACAGAGGGTCAGTATAGTTGTATCACAGTGCAAGAGAAGGAAAAAGCAATGTCCAATAAAGCTGGGAAGATAAATTGGGGCCAGATTCTGTAGGGCTTTAAAAGATAAACAGAAGAGTTTATACTTTATCCTAGAGGCAATAGGATGCCACTGGAGTTGGTTGAGTAAGGTCACATGGTCAGATCCGTGCTTAAGGAAAATTACTTTGTCAGTGGTGTGTGAGACGGACTGGAGTGGCAAAATACTTGAGGCAGAGAGACCAATTAGGAGGCTTTTGAAAAAATCTCAGAGAGGTGATGAGGGCCTAAACTAAGAAGGTGACTAGATGAGTAGAAAGAAGGGGACAGATGTTAGAAAGGTAGAAATGGCAAGATTTGGCAACTAATTGGATATGTGGAGTGAGTAAGAATGAGGAGTTGAGGTTAATGCTGAGATTACAAACTTGAAAACTGGAAAGATGGTCATACCTTTGACAGAAATAGTGAAGTTTGAAAGAGAAGAGGATTTGGGGGAAAGATAATGAATTCTGTGTTGGACATATTGAGTTTCAGATGTGTCTGGGACATCCAGTCTGAAATAACCTAGGAGGCAGTTAGTGATGCAAGATTGAAGCACAAGGGAGAGGGAGCTACTGATGAATTTTTTGAGCAGGGAAATGACAGGATCCATCTTTGTACCCAGCTGATTGATCTGGTAGTGGAGGACGGATTGGAGAAGTGATAATGAAGGCACCCCCCCCAAAAAAAAAACCCCAACCCTTTTAGGGACTAATGGAATAGTTTGAGTATTGTTCATCATTTTTCAGTCTGATTCCTCGTGACTCCATTTGGCATCTTCTAGACAGAGATATTGGAGTGGTTTTCCATTTCCTTCTCCAGCTTAATTTACAAATGAGGAAAGCAAGGCAAACAGGAAGAAGTGACTTGCCCAGAGTCACACAGTTAGGAAGTGTCTTAGGCTGGATTTGAACTCACAAAAATGAGTCTTCCTGACTTCAGGCCCAATGCTCTGTCCAATGCTTCATCTAACAATAGGTGAGAATGAATATTTGTACTGGTAGGGTGGATCGAGAGAACAAATGTGAATCCTGTCGTAACTGAATTAATCCCAACACACCGTGGCTCGCCATTTTTCCATACCACAATCCCCATCCCAGGTCATATATATCCCAAACAATAGTTCTTTGTCCTAGCTCCTTTCCCATCCTATATCATACCATTGTCTCATGCCCACACCCCACTCCAGGTATCCCAACTTTTCTTCTTCTTATAAATTTTGGAACTCTTCTATGAGAACATTGCTGTTTCCTTCCCTCTTCCATGCTCTTTCTATCCAGACTATTTCTACACCTGCCCCTCCCCAGTGCTCTGGGCACCTGGCCCTTCCCCTTAACAGCTGATATTCCATCTGAATTTGGCTCCTTATCCAGAGGATCTGGAACAGCTTTGCCCACACAGATGGGCTCACAACATACACACACCCACAGTTGTATATATATTCAAGACACAAGAATACACAGGCCTCCAAGCAGCTGTTTGTTGCTTTGTTCAGTTGTTATTCAGTCATGTTTGACTCTTCATGATCCCGGTTGGGGCAAAGATATTAGAGTTCTTTGCCATTTCCTTCTCCAGTTCATTTTACAGATAAGGAAATTGAGGCAAATTGGGCTAAGTGACTTCTCTAGGATTACATAGCTAGGAAGTGTCTGAGACCAGATTTGAACTCAGATCTTCCTGATTTCAGGCTCTGGACTTTTATCTATTGTACCATATAGCTAGAAGATCCACTCCCCTCCTCCCCCCCACACTTAACATTGCAAAGTAGATAGTTTATCTTTTAGGACCCAGTGTCGAGTTAGCCTAAGTTCTCTCCTCCTATGTCCCAAACTGTCTATTGTGATTTACCAGCTGGTAAAAACAGGTCCCTGCTTCAGCTTCAGCTTCACATCTATTTTTTGGAGTTCAGGGTCCCATTCTCTCATGGTCTACTGGATATCAAGTTTTGCTCATCCCTGCCAAATAAATTCACAGAAAGATATGTCTTGGTAGTTTAATGGGTTGCCCCTTCCCCAGGGCTATTTGAAGTTTAAAAGAGGATGTTCAGACTCCAATAAGAAGGAAATTCAAAGAACTAAGTCTTATATTCCTGCCTTTGAGCAAACTGTCCCCGATTTCTGGAATGCTCTTTTTACTCACCCTCACTTATCTGGCTTCCTTCATGACTCATTTGTAGAATGGGGATAATAGCAATACCACCTCACAGGTTTCTTGTGAGATTCATAGAGTTAACATATGCAAAGTACTTTGTACACCTTAATGTTGTTGTTTGTTATTCAGTCTTCATGGTCCCATTTAGGGTTTTCTTGGCAAACTGGTTTGCCATTTTCCTCTCCGTTCATTTTATAGATGAGAAAAATGAGGCAAACAGAAGTATCTTGCCCAGGGTCACATAAGTAAGTGTTTGAGACCAGATTTGAAGTCAGGAATAGGATTTTTCCTGATTTCAGATCCAATACTCTATCAGCTGTACCATCTAGCTGCCCCAACATACCTTAAAGCTCTACATAAATTATTATAATTGTTATTATAATGTTCATTCAGTACTTCCTATGTGTCCAGATACATCCTAACTATTGAGGATACAAATAAAGTTAAATAAGCCAATCTCTGCCCTCACCAAATTTATGTTCTAAGGCTGGGAAAATGGGGGTCTTAGGTTCTAGGCCCAATTCTGCCGCTGATTTGCTGGGCAATCTAGACTAATAAAACAAGACTCTATAAAACAAGGAAGCTTAATCTGGATAGTATTTAAAGTTTCAATCTGGGGTGAGCTCCCAGGTTACCTAACAACCTATGCCCAGCTGGGTGGTTAGGAATTTGTATCATTACTATCACTTCTTCTACCATTGCTATTATATCCTTCCCCTCACTTTCCCAGGTTAGATAAGGGAAATCTGACTGCTATTATCCTCCACATGCTGACTGTATTCAGGTGGCCCAGAGAGAGCCTGCCCCAGGCTGGCCTGACTAACTTTTAGGAAAGAAGGAAGCCTGGCTGTAGCCTGGGCACTGGACAGCGTACTTGAATCAGGTACATTCTGTTCAGGGAGTTCCCTGCAAGCAGCTGTGCTGACTGGGACATGCATGCATGCATGGGGGTGATGGATTGAAAGATCTCCAAACTGAAAGTTCCCCTCCCTAGATCTTGGAGATACATACTAATTCCCCCATAGGCAACATAAAGATATATAGTAATTGCTACATTAAATATAGATTTAGTGCCTAGCCAGCACCTTGAACATAGCAGACGCCCTGGATAGTCAGAAGAACTGGCTTTTAGTCCCAATTCTGACACTTACTAACCATGACTTCAATTATTCCTTTTTCTGAGTGATAAATTCTTCCATCTGTAAAATGAGGAGGTAGTAAGGAATCATTTCTAAGATCTCTTCTAGATCTCGTTTTCTGGGATTATTGAATTAAATTGGATTCATAGTCAGAATGCTTGAATTTAAATCCCATCTATGTTATATGGCCACATGTGTGACTCTCAACAAGATCTTTTACCCGTGGGCTTCAATTTCCTGCTCTGTAAATCAGGGGTTATACAGGATTGCTTTCAGGATCCCTCCCAAACCCAAGTTCTAAGAGCCTAGACCTGATCATCCTAAAAAAAAATTTAGTCTTAATTTAATAACACATTTCTTTAGCACTTTTAGACTTCTATGGGGTTTTCTCACAACCTTGAAGGATCAAGTAGAGTCAATAAGCATTTGGTAAGTGTCTACTCCTTTCAGGCATTGTACTAAGAAGAAAAAGTACAAAGGGAAGCCCTCCCCTGAAGAAACTTACATTCTAATGGGAGGGACAGCATGCAAACAATTATATTCTGACAAGATATAGACAGAATAAATTGGAATTAATAGACAGAGGGGAGGCACTGGCATTAAGTGAGGAGGATAATGTCAGTGTTGGCTCCTTGCAGAGATGGTATTTTGGCCAAAACTTGAAGGCAGACAGGGAAGCCAGGAGGCAGAGATAAGGAGGGAGTAAATTCCAGGCATGAGGAACAAACAGTGAAAATATTTAGCTAAGATGGGAACCTTGTTTCAGGAATAGCAAGGAAGCCAGTGTCACTAGATTGAAGAAGAGGGAAGCAAGATGTACAAGCCTGGAAAATTGGGAAGGGCTCATGTTATAAAGAACTTTTAAAATCGAACTGAGGAGTTGTTGCTGAATTAAGTTCTAGGCTGGTAAGACAGTCATTCTCTCTGGACTTAGCTTTCATATCTATAAAACAAGGAGGTTTAATTCTGGAGGTAATAGGAAACCACATGACAGTTTATTGAATTGGGAGGAGAGGTTGTGACCTGGTCAGAACTGAACATTAGGAAGTTCACTTTGATAGTTATGCATAGGATGAACTGTACTGGGAATGAAATGAGATAGGGAAATCAACTATAAGGTTAGGTAATTCAAGTATTATTACTATTTTCTCTTTTATAGGTGGGAGGCAACAGCCTGGTGGATAAAGACTTGGCCTTGGAATCAGGAAGACCTTGATTTAAGGTAGGTGGGAGCATCACTGAAGGCATAATTTTGAAGTCCAGAAAGTCAGGAGCAGGAGGGAAGTGGTACCACCCAATATATCCTAGCTAGTCAGGACATCTCTCCTGTAACCCCAACCTGGAGCTGCTACTGTTCAGAAACAATTTTTGCATTACCAGCGCCCTGGGTTTTTTTCTACTTGCTTCTTTTACCCTCCTCCCCGATATCTCTTCTCTGGTGGCCAGGGCAGGGAAGCAGCACTCTCACTCACAAAATGATCCCATCAGATACAAAGTGTACCAACTGCTCCTCCAGAAATATATATGCTAGGAGTTAGGAGGAAAGAAATCACAGGAGAGAAAGGTGTGGTCATGTGGTTAGCTGTGGGGATAAGGTATGACTACAATTGAATGGAGTATGTATAAAGGTTGTTGTTTATTATTCAGTTGTGTCCAAATTTGAATCTGTGACTTCATTTAATATCTTGGCAAAGATTAGAGTGGTTTGCCATTTCCTTTTCCACTTCATTTTACAGATGAGGAAGCTGAGGTAAACAGGGTTAAGTGACTTGTCTAGGGTCAGAAAGCTAATACATTTCTGAGGCTGTATTTAAACTCAGGAAGATGAGTCTTCCCAACTCCAGCCAGGGCTAACATTCTATTCATTGTGCCACCTAGCCACCCATGTATAAAAGTATAATACATCACCAATGCCTTTGAGTTCTTATTGCTGCATCCTTGAGGGTGTCAGTATTGCTGTGTAAGACTGTATGACAGGGCATATTAAAAGTGTGTAAAGGACACAGTATGGAAGTATGAAGTTTATGAATGTGTGAGATTCTGTGTTAAGTGAGAGTTAAAGGGAGAAGAGGGAGGGCAAACGGGCAGCCAAATTTTTTTTCTTTATATCTCTTTTACTTCCCCCTGCCTATTATGTTGCTGTTTTTGTTTTTGTTTTTTTCTATTTACTTCCTTCTGTTGCCTCTTCTTCAATTCAGTTCCATCATCAGGTACCTTCTCTATGTTCAACCTTGTATTTTGGAAATTACAGTGAAGAGCTACAGGGTAGAGATGAATGGGAGAGAGACAAAGCAAGGAAATAGAATCATAATTTGAGGGCTGAGTTCAGGAAACAGTGAATAGTTTAACTTGTTCAGGGTATAAAATGAATTGAAGAAAGGCAGTGGGAGATGTGACTAAAAGGAAGGGAACCAAGTTGTGTAAGACCTGGAATGCCAGACTAAAGAATTTGTGCTTAATACAGAAGAAAGTGGGAAAATATTCAGGGTGATGGTGGTGGTGTTTTTAATCAGTATCATGACATAGTTAGCACTGATATTTAGGAAGTTTAATCTGGTAGTTTTGTGGATTGGACTAGAGATTGACATTAAAGAGAGGAAGACCTTTTAGGAAGCCACTAAGCTTGTTCTGATGAGAGATGTTGAGGACTTCATCTATAGCTATAATAGTAAAAATGGAAAAGAGGGCAAGATAGGAGAGATTATAAAGGTAGAATGGACAGGACTTTGGAACAACCTGGATAGAAGGGAGAATGTGAGGAAGAGTGAAAGACAATTTAGATTTCAAACCAGTGATAAATATAGTACTATTAGCAGAAACAAAAGGAAGTTGGGTAGTGATATGGCTAGAATGCTGGGTCTGGAGTCCTAAAGACCAGAATACAAATGTAATCTCTGACACTTTCATGTCATGTGGGCTACTCATTTAACTTCTGTATGCCTCAGTTTCCTCAACTATAAAATAGAGATAATAAAAGCATCTGCCTCTCAGGGCTGTTAGGAGGAACAAATGAGATAATATCTGCAAAGTACTTGGCACAGTGCCTGGCACATATTAGATACTATATAAATACTAGCTGTTATTGTTAATAATAATATCTTCAGGAAGCTCCTATCTTACCAAAAAGACATAATAAACACATGCGATTCATTTAACCATTATTCCAATTTCAAGAAGTCTATTGAGGCATAAATTCAATTCAATAAATATTAAATATGCAACATTTTGCTAGGTACTAGGAATTTTTAAAAAAGTAATAACGCCTGCTCATGAGGAGCTTATGTTCTACTGAATTATTGCCTGCAGAAAAAAAGGCCCCTAATCATTTATTTATTTAACATAGATAAAAGTTGATGGGAAAAGTCACGAGATTTTAGGTGGGTTTTGATTAAAAATAACATACCTCTGAAATCCCAATTGTCCTCTGGATAGCTTACACCATGACCAAATTTACCCTAGCTGACTTTCCTCCTGCCCTGAGGCAGCCTGCAAAGGCTATTTGGCCCATGGTACAGTGTTAAGGAGGTGGCTAGGTGGCCCAGTGGATAGAGCACTGCTCCTGGAGTCCAGCCTCAAATGCTTACTAGCTGTGTGATCCTGAACAAGTCATTTTTGCCTCAGTTTCCTCATCTTTAAAATAGAGAAGGAAATGGCAAATCACTCCAGAGTCTTTGCCAAAAAGATCCCAAATGGGGCCACGAAGAGGCAAACATGGCTGAACAACATAGTAGAAAGAGCATTAGAAGACTCCTTGTGAGGCTTCCTACCCATATAAACATGGGCAAGTCATTTTATCCCCAGCTTCCTCATCTGTGAAATGAGAGGGTTGAACTAGGTGGCCTCTGAGGTGCTTTTCCAGCTTGAGATCAATGTTCTTATGATTCATAGCTCATGTAGTAACAGGAGGTGGTTAACTTTGGCCACTGGAGCCCAGGAACACTGAATCACTGATGATCTTAGAGGCAGATGAGGGCTGCAGGAGACCTCTCTGTAAAAGCAGGAATGGGCTCTTGTGATCTGGCAAAGAGCCAGAGATAAAGCACAACCATGAAACTTGGAAATTTCAAACCAGTTCCAGGGACATGACTTGAGGAAGGTGTGGCCACCACAATAAAACTAAGCTGGGGTGTGGGTAGGTGAGGTCCCCCAAAACCAGCTCAAGAAAATCCTGGAACAGGTCGATTAGAAGGTGTGGCCACCCCAAATTGATTTAGCTAGGGTGTGTCTAGGTGGTGTTCCTATAACTAAGGTCTTCTCATATTCACACACAAGGAATTTTTTTCTTAATTCTCCCTCTATCTCTTTTTGACTTGCGGCCACTGGACCCAAAGGGTTTCCCCAAAGGGGAAAGTGAGACAGGTGACTTTGCACAGCCTTCCTTCACTTAAATCCAATTTGCTTGTATGTCATAGCATCACCTCCCCATATCATGGTCCTTTTTAAGAATTAAGGACAATAAAAAATGCTGAATTAGGAGTCAAAAGACGTGGGTTCAAATCTTCCCTGTGATACTTACTAACTATATGATCTTGAATTGTGAACTTCCTTAGTTCAGCTAGATAAATTTTGAATTCTCTTCTAGCTGTAGGTGCATGATCCTGTGACCTGAATTTGAATTCTGACTACTTAATAGCTGTGTGATTGTGGGCAAATCACAATTTCCTTAGAGCTCAACTTTCTCATCTGTAGATTTTGGGGTTGAATTAAATCAGCCCTTTTTAAACTTTTTCCATTCATGACCCCTTTTCAGCCATGAAATTTTTATGTGACCCCTCCAGGTATAAAGGTATATAAAATAGGTCTGCAAATCAAAGATTAATTAACAAGATATCATAATTTTGCAACTCCCACATTCAGTTGTGAGACGCTATATGGGGTTATGACCCACAGTTTTAGAAGATGGGCACTAGCTGAACTCTGAGGTCTTTTCTTCTTCTCGTTTTATGATCCTATGAGTTTTTATGATTCAGTAAGGTTTCTAAATGCTAGCAGTCCTAAGGATTGAGACCAGTGCTGAGCATTTGTGAGTAAGCATTTAAATTATTTATAACTTAGTATTTTGTTTTTCCTCAATTACATATAAAAACCATTGTAAACATTCATTTTTAAATTTTGGGTTTCAAATTCTTCCCCTCATTGGGAAGGCAAACTATTTGAGTTAGATTCTGTAGATAAGCATTTAAAAGAATATAAATCTGCTGCATGCTCTAAATTTTCTGGGCTCACTTCTTAACTTGGTGACAGCCCTTTAAACATATACAACAGCAGCATCCTCTGCTTTATTCCATGGTCTTGTCCATACCCTTGAGTTGTTTTCTGTTCAGGAAAGAAATGGCTGGTCAGAAAGTACAGTTCTTAAGATCCAAAGAAGCTAAAGTGTAGGTAGGCTATAGGGTATTAGGAGCACCGTTGCAATCCTATAATACCAATCCCTCCTCACCAGCCCAGTTTCTGTCCATTCCCAGGGAAGACTCCTTCCAATTTCCCAACTTTCCAAATTCCCAATTTCCTATAGAAACCTTGATAAAGGACACCCAGGTATACAGGACTTTAGAAAGTCACTGAGTTAGGTCACCTCATCTGCTAGCCTTGTGGGTGCCAGGATGCTCACAGACTTTTCTACGCCCCCAGGAGGCTAGAAGAATCTAATATTTTAAACATGGACACAAGTTCTGCTTAAAGCCAAGAGCACAATATTGTATGACTACCTATGAAGTTGAAATCACTCACTTGGAATGTTTTGAGCATGGAGAAATAGGAACAGGGGTTACATCTGTAATTTCAAAGATATGGGGATTTCAGAGATGGTAAGATTCTTTCTCCCTATCCAGGTCAGCACCTTCTCTTCAACTTATTCTCAGAGATTTGCCTATAGTACTGAGAGGTAAAATAACTTGCCCAGGTTCACACAGCCCCTAGTATCAGAGGTAGGACCTGAACCTCCTACTCTGAGGCCATCTCCTTTATTCTCTAGAGGTCTTTCTCAAGGTCTCAATGGATGCCTTTATGTTCTTTAAAATTATTGAGGACTTCCCAAAGAGCTTTTGTTTACATGGATATAAATATAAACATAAAATAAATAAATAAATAAATGAATAACTAAATAAAAAATAACTAAATAAAGATATAAATATAAATGTATGCTTGTGCACACCAGTCTCATACAAAAGTTCTCTTAACAACCAGATGGGTCTTTCCCTTGTATTGGTCCAAGGTTCCAGGATTCTATGCTCTGTAGGTAATGTTAACTGGCATGTGCCCCCTCCTTGAGTGGTCCATCTTCTGGCCCTCCTTTTCCCTGCTGGCTCTTCTAGCCTGATTTCCCCAGTGTGTCACCTAGAGGCAAAAATCTCCTCTGCTCTCTGAAAAGGTGCTGCCTGAGGCTTTGGGAGTTAAGTCCTGGAGAAACTCAGTCAGGTCCTTTGTTCTGATTATCACAGAAAAGTCTGCCCTTGGCACTGGTTCAGATCCTCCGCTGGAAGTGAGAAATGTTGTCTTTTCCCTCGGAGGCAGGGATGGAACAGGGATTCCCAGTCATTTCTGGCTTGGGTTTTCACACCCCCTCTTTCCTGGTTACCTGCTGCCCAGACCTGTCACTGAGCTCTAGGCTTGGAAGATTTAGAGAGAAGATTTAGGACAAAGAAATTCCCTGGCATATCTCCAGAAAAAAGGAAGTCCTGGATGGGACTGAAGTGCAGGCTTCCCCAATTATTGACCACTCTCCTTCTTCCAGGGCTTGAAGCCTCAGTTTCCTCATCTGTAAAATGGAAATAATAATAGCATCTACTTTGCAGGATTGTTGTGAGGATCAGTGATATACATAAAAGCACTGTAAGTGCTATAGAAATGCTGGCTATAGAGAACTGGGAGAACTTCAGGGGTCTTTTCATGCAAATCTCTTTGCTTTGCAGATGAGTGGTAAGCAGCAGAATTCTATAAATCTCTCAAATTCTCTCTCTTTAGTGGTGCCATTTCCTCTATAGCTTTCCTGACAGGTGTCATCTGGGCTCTCCTCCGCAACTGTGCTCTGGCAAAGTCTCATCCTGTTCATCTCCCTGGACAGTTTGTAGTTTCTTCCAAAAGTTATAGAGACCCATCAACAGAACCCATGATCAGGTCTTCTCTACCCTCTATTACTCATCTTCCAGAGCCATCTTAGGCATGAGTGTACCCAAGTAACCTTAGGATTTGGGGGGTGAGAAGAGGATCTTCCTTTGGCTAATGGGGTGTCTTACAAAATCCATATGTATTTCCATATTTCACTGCAGAAATGGTGCTTGAGAAGCTGAAATAGAATAACCAATAATAATAATAATAGCTAGTAGTGTAATAATGGAGAAACTGAGGCAAGATAGAGATTAGAGAGTATTTAATAATTTATTTAAAAGCGAGAGATTTACTGGGATCAAATGGATCTATGGCTTGGTCCCAGGGCTGAATGAGTCTATCATCTCCAAGAATTTAGCAAACAATCAGAGTTCTCAATGACATACACACATTGCTCAGACTCATTGAGTAGATTGAGGCAGGGGGTGGAGTCAGGGTGCTAAGAGCTGGAACGGGACTCTGACAGGGTGGGGGGAGACATCAGAGATGACATAATGGGGGGAGGCACCCCGGAGATGGGGAGAGGCATCTTGATAAGACAGTATCTGATATTCTAATAGCTTGGGATGGGGAGAGGCATTCTGATATTCTAAAACATAAGACCTTCTATCCTTCTCAAATATTCTGATTAGGAGAGAGGGATGGTTTTGCAGCATTGAGAAGAACAATTATAAACTGAGGAAGAACAATTAAGGAAGAGTCAGGACAATAAAAGAGAATTGTGGCATAACAGTAGTTGCATAATGTTTTAAGGTTTGTTTCAAGGTTTTTAGCTCTTTAAACAACCTTGGAAGAAGTAGGTACTATATTATCCCCATTTTGCAGATGAGAAAACTGAAGCAGACAGCACTTAAGTGACTTACCCAGGCTGGAATTGAACTCAGTATTTCTTGACTCATTACCAGCTCATTATTCTATCCAGTGAGCTGCCTCTCTGCCATTAGATGCCTTAGTTTCCTCTGTGGCACAACTCTGGCTATAATACCTTCTTCTGGAGGCCTTTCCTGAACCTTCCCCCCCCCCCTTAATACTTACACACACACACACACACACACACACACACACACACACACATACAGAATTACTTTGCATGTACTCTGTATTTTGTGCATATTTATCTTTGAAAATGTTGATTACAGGATTCCACTTTTCTCATCCCTCCATGTAAGCTGCTTCATGACAGAAATTATTCATTTTTTTTTTGGTCTTTGGTCTTGGCCACATTATTTGTTGTTGTTTAGTCATTTTCAGTCATGCTCAGTTCTTTGGGGGTTTTTTGGGCAGAGATACTGGAGTGGTTTGCCATTTTTCCTTCTCCAGCTCATACAGATGAGGAAACAGTATAACATGACTTGGTCAGGGCCACATAGCTAGTAAGTGTGTGAGGTTAGATTTGAACTCTGCAAGATGCATTGTCCTTATTCCAGACCGGTTCTCCATCCACTGAGTTACCTAGCCACCCTAGGAGGTATGTTCCTTCCACCTTTCAAATCCTAAGTGAAAAGCTATTTCATGGAAGAGGGATTATTACACTTGCTTTTGTTTGGTTCCATAAATCATAAGTTGGAGCAATAGGTAGATTTTTCTAGGAAGATTTCAGCTCAATTTTAAAACTTCCTAATAATCTGAGTTTTCTTAACAAAAAAGAGAATGGGTAGCTCTTGTAAGATAGTGAGCCCTCAACATATACAACACGCAGACTGGATATTGCTGGCCTCAGCAAAATAATTTGAAGGATGTTAAGATCTCCTTTGCAGGGATTCACAAACTTTTCCATTAGAAATTCAATTCTTTGGCTCTTAATGACTTTTTTTTCTCTTATGTCATTCAGCAAGTATTTATTAAATACCTACTGTGAGCCTGGTATAGTGCTTGAGATAAAAGTACAGAGGATGAAACCACTCCTGTTTGCAGGGAATATTTCCTACTGATGTGGTCTATGTTGTGGGGTTTGTCACCAAATGACGACAGCCACCACAAATTTGGGTTCGATCATGTGAAGAATTCACCACGGCCATTCTCTTTGGCAAAAGAAAAATTTATTTGGGGAATAGGTTACAGACAAAATGAAGGGAGACGATAGATACCAGGAATGGTAAATACAAAATAAAGTGGGAGAGCAATGAAAGTACTTCAGTGGAACCTAGTAGAAAGGGAATACTTCATGAGGTTGGAGCATGCCCTTAGCTGGCAGGTTAAATCCTGAAAAGGGATCCAGCGCCCTAAAAGAGACAGTTGTAAGGAGAAGTTGGGGTTGAGAAGCATAATGGAGTTAGGAGAGATACCACTTGGCATGGGGGGGGTAAGGAAAAAGACACCACGAGGCAGAGTTCTGTGGTGGGCTAGCAGCCATGGAAGGCCCATAATTATATTTTATAGGGAAAATGTAACCTCAGAGATATGACTGGGATTCTTGTTAGGGCATGGCAAGGTGTGGCTGCTCCAGACCTCTGTAGGAGTTTGACATAACTTGGATTCAGATTGGATCACCTCCCCAAAGGGTGGGACCCGGGAGCTAAAGTGATCTCTGTCAGAATCTTCTCCCTGTCTGCTTCAGGGATCAATTCTTTAGTTTCTCTTGGTCCAAAACAATATTCATGGTCTCCTCCCTAGTAAAGTTCCAGTTCTTCTAACACTTTGAACCTTTTTGGAGAGGAATATCTTCAGGGGAGCAGGGCATGGATTTGCCAGTTGAACACAACATCTTCTGGAAATAGGACCCAGTAGAGGCAGCTGGTAGGTGGAGATGCAGGGGCCTCTTTCTGATGGGAAAGAAAGGAATGGTTGGGGGGTGAGGGGAGACGGGACAAAATGGTGCATATTCTTTTATTTTAATAAAACTTCTTATTTTCAAAACATATGCATGGGTAATTTTTAACATTGACCCTTATAAAACTATTTGTACCAAATTCCCCCTTTCTGCCACCCCCTCCTCTAGATGGCAAAATATTTTCCAATATATGTTATACATGTTAAAATATATGTTAAATTTAATACTTATAAACATATTTATACAATCCTTTTGATGGACAGAATGGTGCATATTGTGTCACAATAAAGCCTTGGTATTAGTTTTTCTTTGTCACAAATAAGAAAATCAACAGTGTTGATGGTGGGGGTGGAGGAAGGTCTAGTGGGAAAACTGGATTCAAATCCTGTTTCTACTGCTTACCCTAGCCTAATCAGATTCCCTCTGGGGGAATGGGGTAAAACGAGGAGGTTGGACTAGGTGATCTCTAAGGTCATTTCCAACTCTGATATTGTGGGAGGGCTTACGCCCTGAGTTCGAATCCCAACTCCCTCATTTTGTGTGACCTTAACCAAGTCACCAAACCGGGACTCAGTTGACTCATTTCTTAAAAAGAATAATGAGGGAGTTGGATCTCCAAGACCCCTCCCACCTCTAGATGTGTGGTCAGACTCCCTCCTTTTGCCCCAGAGAGGCAGCCGATGTTCCTTCTTCCATTTCGTTCTCCCCTCCGCTCCACCCCCAACAATTTAGAATCAACACCATTTTTGCGAAAGCACCGCCAGACCTGGGGAGCCGGGAACAGCTGTTCCGCCTAGCTGGGCTGCTGGCATCAGCGCTTTCCTTGGGCTCGCACACCCTCTCCCCACCTCGCTAAACAATCATTTAACAAAATATGCAAATGGTATAATTACTGTTATTTGTTTTGCTGATATAAGTGTTTGAAATGCAAATGTCAAGTTTGGTCTCTTTCCCCCTTTTGCCTGGGCATTTGCAATTCGATGAGTTCCTCCTGCCCATCCGGGAAGAAGAGAGGGATGGGGAGAAGGGGGATGCTTCTCTCTGTCTCCCTCTCCAGCCCTCCCCCTCCCCAAGCTGCCCCCTCCTCTGCCAGGGCTGAGTGATGACTGGGCAGGATTACTCACCGTAACTCGGCGCTGCCGCCCGCCGCGGCCAACCTGAGTGGGAAGGCACGACTAATTGCTTCCCCGGCTGGAAAACAAAAGCCAAGCTCGCTCCCGGCTCGCCTGCTGGGGAGGTGTCTGCCACTGTGGGAGGGGGGGGGGTCTCCTTCAGCCCAAAACAAGTCACGGGTGGCTGAGGCTGGGGGCCAAGCGCTGAGCCCCAAGCCTGAATCTCCCTAGCCATTGTTATCTCTGCAACAAGGTTTTCAGAGGAGATTCCTGTGGTCTCTCACTATAAGGAAGAAGGCCTGAGAAAATGCTCCTTGTTCCCAGTTTCTGAGATGCTTGAACTCTGGTTCCCATTCCCCTCCCCACCCCCCAGTTTCCTCATCAAAAACATACCAGTCTTCCTTAGAATCACAGATTAGGGCTGGAAGGGATCCTAAATATTATTTAGTCTGCCCCCTTTATTTATAGGAATAGAAATCCGAAGATCAGAAAGAGGAAAATGACTTGTTCAGGATCTTATAACTAGAAGGAGGATTGGGACTTGAGTGCTGGGACTCTCAGCCTATTGCTTTACTTTCTAAAGCAGGAAACTTCTGCAAGGTGACATCATGGATGCTAAAGGACTCTGGAAAGTTAAAAAACAAACAACTGGTAATCTGGGTAGTCTGTTCTTCATTCTTGAGCCTGTGATTTTTATCCATGAGCCTTTTCATTTTCTTTGACTCGCAGGCTCTGGGATTTGAGGGGGAGTGGAGCCAGAAAGGGGCACTCAGTATGTGGGGCTTCAGTGTCTCTTGAGATAATAATAATAATATTTCTATTATTGGCCTGGCAACAACAGTAACCTGCCCAGATTTCATACAGCTAGGAGGGTGTTAAATATGCCAGACCAGATTCTCCTGGCTCCAGGACTAGTGCTCTATCCACCTGGTCATCTAGCTACCCTGATAATACTATTTTTTAAAATCAAGAAACCATATTTCTGTGACATTTTAGGAGTTTTTAAATGTTTTGTTATTTTTTGGTTTTGTATTCTAGTCATTTTCTAATATCAAACTCCTTCCCCATAGAGCCCTCTCATATCAAAGAAAGGCAGTTGAAGTGTAAGGACACAGTGGCACACACTGCCTCACGCCCCCTCTCCCCCAACTGATAAAAATAGGATTCTTCAAGTTTATATATTGATTTCCTCACAAGATCTTGTAAAGTAAGTAAAACAAGCTTTATTATTCCCATTTTACAGATAAGAAAACTGATATTCTAAAGAGTTAAATAATTTGACCAGGGTCACCAAACTACTAAATTCTAGGGTTGGGATTTCAGAGGATTAGATTAAGAGCTCCTTAAAAATAATAATAATAATAACACCAAGATTTAGACTGATCTCTGCATCTTCTAAGAAATTCTATTAGAATTTCTCCTTGTTTCTGAGGCAAGGTCTGTTGTGCCACAGTTCTCTTTTATTATCCTGATTCAGTTTCTTTGATTATCCTGACTCGGTTTCCCTAAATTGTCCTGCCTCGGTTTCCCTGAATTGTGACCTAATTGTTTCTCATTTCACAAGTTAGGGAATGCAGGACTAGAGAGTTAGGGAAGGTCGACTTGCCTGAAATCACACAACTACTAACTAGCATGGCTGGGATTTGAATGCAGTTCTTCTGACTTTCTGCATTATAGGGCATTATAGACCATAGAGCACCAGGTCTAGAGTCAGAAAGACTCATTTTCCTGAGGGCAAATCTAGCTTCAGACACTTGCTAAATGTATGTCCCTGGGCAAGTCATCATGTTCCTGCTCTGTAAAATGAGCTAGAGAAGGAAATGGCAAACCATACTAGTATCTTTGCCAAGAAAACCCCAAATGGGGTCATGAAGAGTTGGGCACAACTGAAATGAATGAATATAATCACCACCTTTGACTCTACTTCTGGTACTTTTTCCATTATACTAATGCAACAATTTCCTTCATAAAATCACAGTTTTAACGCTGGAAAGGCACTCAGGTTAACTAGCCCAACTCTTATTCTATAGATGAAGAAACTGAGGAAAGAAGTTAGGTCAGATCTGAACTCAGGTTTTTTGACTCCATCACATTTCCTTACTCTTTTCCCTAACCACTTTCAGGGCACTAGATTGAAAGGCCTAGGTCTAAGTTCTGACTCTGTCCATTTACATATATACAAATCCTTCCACCATTCTGAGACTTAGTTTTATTCTTTTGTAAGGTGAGGGGGTGAGACTACAGGATAAATCAATCTATTTGCTTCTTCTTTTTTTTTTTTTTTAATCCCTTCTCCCTATTTCATGCATTTTCTCTGAGTGTTCCCTATACCTAGAATGCTCTCCCTCCTCATGTCTGCTTACTGGCTGCCTTCTAGTATCAGCTAAATCTCATTTCTGTTGGAAGCTTTCCCCAATTCCTCTTAATTTCAATCTTTTCTCTCTTAACTATTTCCTATTTATGCTAAATATTACTTATTTGTTTATATTTGTTGTCTCCCCAATTAGATTGTAAGGTCCTGAGACTGTCTTTTGCTTCTTTTTGAATCCCCAATTCTAAGTAGAGCATAGTAGGTGCTTTATAAATATTTCCCAACTGACTAACTAAAGACTTCTTCCCCATTCCCGGGGATTATCCTTTGTCCCTTCTGCACTTAGACTACAGCTCAGATCACACTTAGTACAGTGCCCTGGTGCATAGCAGATGCTTTATAAATATTTTCCAACTGACTGACTAAAGACTTCTTCCCTATTCCAGGGATTATTCTTTGTCCCCTCTGCATTTAGACTATAGCTCAGGTTACACTTAGTACAGTGCCTGGTGCATAGTAGGTGCTTTATAAATATTTCCCAACTGACTGACTAAAGACTTCTTCCCCATCCCAGGGATTTGTCTTCTGCACTTAGACTATATAGCTCAGATCACATAGGGCCTATCTTCTGGTTTCTGTGTTGCAGAGGATTAGTTTACAGGCGAGATCATAACTCTAATAATAACTCATACGTGGGTAGCACTTTATACTTTCCAAAGCGTTTTCACATCCATTATTCCATCCACCCTGTGGGGTAGGTAGTGTGGGTATTAGGATCAGCATTTAGTTAATGGAGATGCAGGCTCAGATGGATTGTGGGTCTTTCCCAAGGTCGCTGCACTTGGTAAATTGGAAGAATCTGAATCTTTTCTACAGAGCAGGGTCTCTTCCTAGGAAAGGAGGTAGTTGGTGGTATGGTGGACAAAGTACTGGGCCTGGAGTCAGGAAGTTGTTCAGTCATTTTTCAGTGACTCCATTTTGGGGTTTCTTGGTAAAGACATTAGTCTTAGGGGGCAGCTAGGTGGCGCAGTGGATAGAGCACCAGCCTTGAATTCAGGAGGACTTGAGTTCAAATCTGGTCTCAGACACTTAACACTTCCTAGCTGTGTGACCCTGGGCAAGTCACTTAACCCCAGCCTCAAAAAGGGAAAAAAAAAAAAAAAAAGACATTAGTCTTTTGACAGAGGAAGAAACTGAGGCAGAGTGCAGTGACTTGCTCAGTGTCTGAGACCAGATGAATCTTCATGACTCTAGGTCCAGCACTCTATCTACTGAGTCATCTGAGTCAGGAAGATCTGAGTTTAAATGCACTCAGCCTCAGTTTCCACAACAGTAAAAGGGGGGGGGGTAATAACTATCTATCTTGAAGGGTGGTTGTGAGAATCAAATAGAATACTATTTATAAAGCACTTAACATGGTTCCTGGCACAGAGTGGGTGCTTTATAAATGCTTATTGTCTCCCAGGACATTGGACAAAGTTATGGTCAGAACTTCCTCTTAGCAGTGTCTTTTTTCATTGATTAAATGGAAAATGAGGCACTAAGAGGCCCTGTCTGGTTCCTTCTCTCATGAGCTCCCCTAAGCCAACCCCCAAAGAGACTTTGATTTATGATCTCTATTTATGATCAGGAATTTTTTATGGATAGGGTTAAGTTGATTTAAAAAAAAAAATAGCTATCCATAAACACAGAGGGACTAACCCAAGCTATCCAAAGCCTTGCAGAGGCATTCTAGTGATTCCAGGAAAATCCCCTCTCTTTTATTCTGGTGAGAAATGAGAATTTCTTAAAAAAAAATACAGAGCAAATCAAGCAACATCTTGGCTTGTATAATCAGAATAGTACATTGTGTGTCTCATGCTTAGATCAAAGGGATTTCCATAGTAGGTCAGAGCGGCAGGCTCTTTGACCCCACTTTCCAGGGAGGGCATTATTGGGATGATTCAAGAGCTTCCCAGCATAAGGAAATCCCTCCTCCTCTAAGGAATCTTTTCTTACTCAGTGGGCCAGGGCCAGGGCTTAACCTTCCCTCAATCCCAGCATTCCTTCTCCCCCCACCTCCGGACTGGTTTCGTGCAATGTGAACCTGTGGAAAGTGTGTTGGCTTTGGAGTCAGGGACCCCAAGTTCAAATCCAGACTCTAGGACTTGCTAGGTAGTCATTTAACCTCTCTGGGCCTTAGCTTCCTGCACAATAAAATGAGGGAGTAGAATTGGATGGTTTTCATCCCTAAATCTATGATTCTATGAATCACAACAAAAGAAATTTAGCTCCTTTAAAAATATGTTCATGGAGTGGCTGTGGGAAATGTTAACGATGGCAGATTTTCTGTTTCTCTGGTGCCATCAGGGACTGGAAAGTTCTGGAGGGCAGGTATCCAGTTAAGGACATAGTGCCCAGTACAGCAAGACTAAGAGGATCACAGACGTAGTTGGGGAAAATGAAATATGAGCAGCCACGTTGCAAGCCAGGGCCTGAGGAGCCAAGAGCTTCTGTATTCCATCCAGCCCTGCGGCTCATCTCCGTGAGCTTTGTTGGAATGAGGGAGAGAAGGCATTCTCTGAACAAAGGCCCCTCATGCCAGCATTGTGCCCCAGGACCATCACTGGCACAGAGGAAAAGGGAGGCCCCTTGCTTTGCTCTTTGACCCTTCCTCACCTCTCCCCTTCTGGCACTCCAACACAGAGTGGTCTTTAGAGCAGACATGGCTTCCAGGGATGGAGGGCTGCCTTTGATTCTCCCTCCCACTCCCAGCTTCTCCTACAAGGGGCATTCTGAACCCTGGCTGACACCAGTCCAGGATGTTATATCACCCCCTGCCTGTCTTCTATAGGATCCAGCCCCTGGGTGGGAAGGGAGAGATGGCTCTTATCTTAATTGGACCGACATGAATCTGATGACCTGAAGCAGATTTTCTAGCCCAGCAGACTCATGTAATTGCAACCACTGGGGGTTTGTCAAGCCTGTAAGCTCTCTCTCTTTTCTTCCTGCGCCACATCCATCTATCCCCTCTCTGCTACCATCATTCCAGCTTTCTGGTACTCTGCTTTCTTTCTTCCTGTTTTCCTTGTCCCTTCCTTTTTTTCATTTCATTGATTTGTTCCCTTTTGTCCCCCCTTTACTTGATTCCTATCTTTCATTTTTCCCTAGGGCCTTCTAATTCTTTGAACTCTTTGCTTTCTTTCTCTTGCAAATCAAGGCATATTTTGGAGATTGAGCAGCACTCGGAGAATCTTGCCAGGTCACTGTGAAAAACCATTACTCATTCCATTTTATAGATGAGAAAATTGAGACTCGGAGGTGGAGGAGGGTTGAAGAAAGATGTCTTTGAGACCCAAGTTGAAATTCCTTCAGTTCCCAACAACCAAGTCTTGATCCTCCCTCTTTTTAAAACTCCTTGCCTTAATAGAAAAGAAGGGGGAAGGCAGGGAAAATCTTCCCACTAAGGGGACCAAGAGTCAGGAAAGCCTAGGACTATATTGGAGAAGCTATTCTAGGGCGGAAGGCAGAAAGACTTCTTCAAATCAGATCTCAGACACTTACTAAGCTATATGACTCCAGTAAAGTCATTTTCTTTAATTTTTTTCTTTTTCCCCTGAGGCTGGAGTTAAGTGACTTGCCCAGGGTCACACAGCTAGGAAGTGTTAAGTGTCTGGTCCTCCTGAATTCAAGGCTGGTGCTCTATTCACTGCCCCACCTAGCTGCCCCCAGGAAAGTCATTTTCCCCAGTGTTTGCATCTCTTAAAAAAAAAATGAGTTGTGAAATGGCAAACTACTTCAGTAATCTCTGCTCAGAAAACCCCAAATGGGGTCAAAAAGAGTCAGACATGACTGAACAACAAGGATTAGGATTGTATTAGAACGGAAGCTGCTTGAGAGCAGGAACTATTTTACTTTTGTATTTATACTTCTAGTGCCTAGACTTGTCACCTTAAGTGTTTTTTCATTCATTCATTCATTCATCCTTCAAACTAGGAATTGTTTCCTTCTTTTATTTGTACTTCCAGTGTCTAGCCCAGTGCCTGTCAAGTGGTTTTCTATTCTTTCATTCATTCATCCTAGAGACTAGGAATTGTTCCAATTTTTTATTTGTACTTCTAGTGTTTAGACCAGTGTACCTGTTGTCTAATCTGCTTTTCTGTTCATTCATTCATTCAACCTAGGGACTAGCAATTGTTTCAATCTTTTATTTGTATTTCTGGTGCCTAGCCTTGTCCCTGTCACCTTAAGTGCTTTTCTGTTTATTCATTTATTCATCCTAGAGACTAGAAATTGTTCCACTTTTAAATTTGTACTTCCAGTGCCTAGCCCAGTGCCTGTTGTGCTTTTCTATTTAATCTTTTTATTTGTGCTTAGTCTGTTGCCAGTCACCTGAAGAACTTTCTGTTCATTCATTCATTCATCCTAGAGACTAGCAATTTGTTCATTTTTTTATTTGTACCTCCAGGATCTAGCCAAGTACCTGTCACCTTAAGTGCTTTTCTGTTCATTCATTCACCTTAGACACTAAGAATTGTTCCATTCTATTATTTATACTTCTGGTGCCTAGCCCAGGGATTTTCATCTTAAGTGCTTTTCTGTTCATTCTTTTATTCATACTTCCACTGCCTAGCCCAGTGACTGTCGCCTTAAGTGCTTTTCTGTTCATTCATTCATTCATCCTAGAGACTAGGAATTGTTCCATTCTTTCATTTGTGCTTCCAATGCTTAGCCTAATATCTATCACCTTTAAAAAGTTTTCATTCTTTCATTCATCCTTGAGATTAGAAATTATTGCCTTCTTTTATTTGTACTTACAGTACCTAGCTCAGAGCCTAAGGAGATAGCATATGTAAAATATTTTGCAAACCTTAAAATGCTATATAAATCCTAGCTACCATTATTATTAGGCACTTAATAAAGGCATGTTCATTTATTAAAGAAATGAACATGACATGGTAAGGGAAAGCAGGTCAGTGAGCTGGCCAGCCAGAATGGAGTGGAGGATCTTTGAAATAGAAAAGGTTGCAATCCATCTCCTAGCGACCCCTTTCACCCCAGTGAGTCTTTCTCCATCCTTTCCTGAGAAGGTGCAGATTTCCCAAGCTAGGCACGTAGCATCTCTTCTCCCGTCTACAAATCAGCTTCAGATCCAAGTGCTCTCATTTGATTGGCTTGACTCTCAGCCTTTCCCGGAGGCTTACAGCCCTCCAGCCTATGGAAACCAGGCAAGGGAGGTTTCCATTCAGGAAGATAATAAGGAGCTCTTCCTCCCGCCTCTCCGCCTCCTCACTTGCCTTTGACAGGTTCAAGGCACCATTTAAGTTCGCCCTATTTTTATTTCAATTACCTTTTCATCGCAGGTTCAATGGTATTAGCATATTCAAATTGGACCTATTATTATTTCAATTAGCTGTTAAGTAATTAACTCTAATTTATTAACATCTTCCCCCCTTCCCTACATATTTTTTGGTTATTTACATCCACTGCTAACTAACAATTTTAGATAATTACGTGTCACTCATTTAGTCTATTTGCACACACTTATTCACACTGGCAGGTTCGTTTGCTACCGTTACTTTCGGCGTCTCTTTTTCCAGGATGAAAGTAGCAGTGTCATTGTGGAAGGAGCCCTGAATAATCTAGCTGTCCAAGTACCATCTGAATACTCTGCAATTCTCTTAACTTCTGAGTGCTGGGGTAGTTGTGGAGAAGACATGTTCTCTGCGTTACAGTATTAAGCAAGAGGCAGTGTCACCTAGATTATCTATCTATAGGACACTGAACTTAGAATCAGAAGTTCTGGAACTTGCTCTGAAACGCTTGTCAGGTAACACTGCAAGTTACTCTAGAACTCAATTACCTCATCTATAAGATGAAGGACATTATACTCAATGTCCTCAAATTTACTTTCCAGCTCTAAATCTATGATTTGATCATTATTATGCACATGGCTGACATCTCATGTGAGGGTCAAATATCTAAAATTGCTTTCTTGGTAAAGTTTGATGTAAATATCAGCTATTTTTATTTGGGACAAGGCTGGGATGAAAGCCATGAGATCAAGACCTGTGTTACAGTCATTCAACTTCTTGCTGGGATATAATGGTCTCCCCATCCCCACTCTTCTCAACTTCAAGGATCCCACCTCATCTCTGCTTAGTGATGGAGTCAGGAAGATCTGAATTTAAATCTGATCTTTGACACTTAGTAACTGTGTGCCCCTAGGCAAGTCAACCTCTGCCTGTCTCGGTTTCATTATCTGTATAATAATAATGATAGTATATATATATATAATATTAATGTCAGTAACATATTAACATTATTAATAATATAATGTTACTATACTATGTACTGTATATACTATATAATTATTATTATAGTACATAACTCCCAGGGATGATGTGACTATTAAATGAGATAATATTTACCCAGAAATTAAGTGCCTGTAATGTAGTAGATGCTTAATAAATGATTATTCCCTTACCTTCACTTCTGTGGGTAGTCTACTTCCCTTTCTCTTCTAGGACTTCAGCAGTAATCTCTCTACTCTTTATCGAAGCTACTAATGCACTGTTTCTGACCACCAGACTTGTAGAAAGAGTCCTGAGACTCAGGAAATCAAGATTTTTGTTCAAGCTTTACAAAACTAATCAGTTGTTGTTTGACCTTCAGTAACTCCCCTAACCTTTATGTACCTCATTTAAAAAAAAAATCTATCAAATAGTGATAATAATGTCAGGTCTCCCTGGATTATTGTGAGAATCAAATGAGATAAGAGATGTGAACATGCTTTGAAAAAGAACAAAGCTCTATGCCAATGTAAGGGATTATTATTATCTTCGGATAAAATAGATAAGATGAATGAACACAGACCATTAACAACTTTTTTTCCTATCTCCTACCTCTCCCCTAATCAAAGAAGCATGCTGGGAAGAGGTGGGCTTCTAAGGAAAGGCAGGAAGATGCATGGTAGCTGAGGAATTCCAGGAAGTTATGACTAATGTAAGGAGGTTGATGGGAGAGACAGGAGTGGGTGGAAAGACAACTAGACAACACAAGGAACTGAGTGCTTGATCTGAGTATGAATTCTACCTCCCATGTCTCCTAACTATGTGGCTCCAGGCAAGCCCCATAATCTTTCAACCTCAGTTTCCCATTATATAAAGATAACACCTCACAGAATTGTGTGTGTGTGTGAATCAAAGAAGATAATATATGTCAAACACTAAAAATGTTAAACTATGTAAATTTGAGCTATGTTCACAAATAGGGAGCTAACCCAAAGAATTGCCCTAACTCAAGCATACAGAAAAAATAGGCAGAGAGTGGGATGGTTTGGAACTCCCACTGGAAAGCAACACTGAACAGAGAAATTTGTTTTTAATAGCTGTATTAAGCACCTTTTAAAAACACTCATCGAAATTATTTCATAGTATCAAAATTATATAAGTTTATTTTTTTTCCTTTGGAAATCTAGGATATGCCAAGAATATTCACAAATTTTATCTCAACATAAACAGTGTAATGAGAGGGGGAGGGGATTCCTCATTTACTTTACTTGTCTATAGAAATTTAGGACAAATCTATTATTCAAGGAAGAAAGCCACCATGGAGATCTGTTTGCTTCCATATTTATAAACCCCAAACGTCAATGAATGGGTACCAAATATATGGATTTGGATGCAAGACCCCTTGTGGCTTCTTTCTAGCCATGTAGCCTAATAAAATGGTTTCTAAAGGGAAATGGGTAAATGAAAGGAAGGAAAATATAGTGAATTAAGTCTGACCTCAGAGCCAGGAAGAAAAGAATTCAAGTCCTTCCTTGTAAAGCACTTGTATGTAGAACATTAAATTTCCTCTGGTATGTATGGGAGGAATACAAGATTTATATCAGCAATATTCTTGTCCCCATGATGTGTATAGTCTAGTAGGAGACAAAACAAAACATAGCTAACTCCATTCGATATATACTAAGAAGTTGATTGATGAGGAACACAAGATATGTTTTATGCTGCTGAGGAGACTGAAGCTGATGAATCCCTTGATTTCAGATAGCATGTGCTCCTGTTGGTTTTTCAGATGTCCAAAGTTCCACACTAGTGTATTGAGTTCAGGAATTGGGGGCCACTGGGATGCCCAAAAAGGGCTGAACCAGCTCATGTTGGAAAAAAACCAAGCAGATTGAAGTTTTTGGTTTTGTTTTAAAGCTTTTTATTTTCAAAACATATGCATGGATAATTTTTCAACATCCTCAAAACACCATTGGGAGATGGTTATTATTCCCATTTTATAATTGGGGAAACCAAGGCACATATGGAATTGCATAACTGAATGTGGGGGGTCATGAAATTATAATTTGTTTGCTGTAAATGTTTGATTTGTATACTCTTTAATATACATCCCTGAAGCTGCATAAAAATTTCTCAGGCAAAAAGGGGTTATGAGTAGAACAAATTTAAGAAGCCTTGCTATAAAGAAAAGTAAAAATAGTCTCTAGACTCTATAAGTTTGCAGTTACTTTTAATAACATCTTAATTTAATAAAATTAATAATGACTATTATCAGTAAATTTTAGTTAATAAATACTTTAATGCTAGAAAACCCTAGTCTCTTTGGGCTGTACCTATTTAAGAGTTTACTGGGGAAGAAGATAAGTTAGGATCATAGAATCATAAAATCTCATACTTGGCAGGGACCTCAGAGGTCGTCAAAACCTGAATCAGGATCTCATCTACAATATACCTTAGTTACATGTGACCAAACAAGCTTTTGCTAGACCTGTTGTTAAGGAGAGCCAACTAGCTCTCAAGGGATCCCATTTCACTTTGAGAAAGCCATAATTACTAGTATAATTTTCCTTACATCACTCTTACCTTTGCCTCCCATCAACCTCTTTACTTCTATTTCTGGTCTCTGGAGCCAAGCAGAACAACACTAATTTCTTTTTTTTCTTTTTTTACAATGAAGGAAGTCATTATGTGCCCACATCTTTTCTCCAGGTCCTTTTCCCTCAGTTTCTTTCACTAAACTTATGACTTAGTCTCTGCCTCTCTTACCATCTTAATCATCCTTATCAGACTTTCTTTCTGACTTTGTTCTTCCCAAACTATGGTGCTCAGAAGTCAACAAAAGACTCAGGTATGACCTGATCAGGGCAGAATTTAACAGAATGGGTCACTTCCCATGTTCTGGATATTGTACTATTATTAATGCTGCCTTGGAATAGCATTAATTTTTTGTGCTGCAATATCACACCACATAGAATTTACAACTTCGAACCCACAAAAACTGCCAGAACTTTGTCATGTGAACTATTGGCTAGTTATACCACTTTCATTTTATATGTGTAATTTTACTTGGGAATTCCAACAGATATGCCAGTCAACTATCTGCAGTAAGTTGGGCATTAATATGAGTGAGGTCCTGGGCCCCAGAAGGGGCAACCCAGTCTAGATTGGAAAATTAACAGATCAGAGTTCCTGTATCAGTCAGTGTCAGTGTCAGGTCCATGAATATAAATAGCTCTGCACTTCCAACTTGGATGAGATGAGGATATTTCTAGTCTTAAAAAGAAAAAAATAAATAATGGGCATCCTGCCTTACTTCTTCCCAACCAAGCTATTCATAGAGAACCAAAGTCACCTCCCCTAGCTTCATGGTATGTAAGCAGAATTAGACCCTTCCATCCCTTCCTGACCCCTTTCCTCTTTTAGAAAAGGTTCTAAATCTTTTTATTCTTTTCTCCCATCACCGTCATTAGCCTCACCCACTGTACTTACAGTAGATAAACTGACATCCTGGTAGCATGGCATTTTGGGAAGAATTTTGAATTAAGTCCAGAAACTTGATTTCTTGTCTTAACTCTGCATAAAACTTGAGAAGTCACTTCTCTTGTTCTCATTCATAGCTAAATGATTTCTAAGGTCCTTCCTAGTTCTTATACTCTGTAGTTGTAAAGTTCCTCTATAGAATAGGCATAAACCTCATCTATCTACTCCACAAGACTACTGTGGAGATCAAATGAGATTATAAGATTGTACAGTCAATACTTAGATTAAGAATGGAATTCAGAGATAATCTAATCTACCTCACTTATTTAAAAAATTTTATTATCACCTATATTTCCCACTATATTTCTTTCCCACTCCTTCACAGTCATTCATCTTTTAATAGTATTTTATTTTTTCCAATTATTATTTTCCAATTTTTAACATTCATTTTTACAAAAAAAAATTCCAATTTTTCTCCCTCCCTTCCCTCCCCTCTTTCTAAAGTGGAGAGCAGTTTGATATAGGTTTTATATATATATATATATATATATATATATATGTATGTATATATATAAAGATATATATATATACATATATATATATATATATATGTATGTATATATATAAAGATATATATATATATATATATATACTCATGTAAAACATATTTCTATATTAGTCATGGTTGTGAAAGAAGAAGCAGATCAAAAGGAACAAACTATGAAAAAAAATGAAGTAAGTGAAAATAGTATGCTTTGATCTGCTGAGTCCATCAGTTCTGTCTTTGGATGTGGATAGCATTTTCTATCATGAGTCCTTTGGAATTGTCTTAGATCATTATATTACTGAGAAGAGCTAAGTCATTCATAATAAATCATCACACAATGTTGCTGTTTCTATGGGCAATGTTCTCCTGGTTCTGCTCATTAAATTTTTTCATCAGTTCATTTAAATCTTTCCAAGTTTTTCTTAAATCTGCCTGCACATCCTTTCTTATTGCATAATTGTATTAATTATAATCATATACCATAGTTTATTCAGCCATTCCCCAATTGATGGGCATCTCCCTCAGTTTTCAATTTTTTTTGCCACCACAAAAAGAGCTACTATGAATATTGTTGCACATATGGGTTCTTTTTTCCTTTTTTATGATCTCTTTGGTAAATCTAATAGTATTGCTGGATCAAGGAATATGTGCCCTTTGGATGAAGTTTCAAATGGCTCTCCAGAAAGGTTGGATCAGTTCACAACTCCACCAACAATGTATTAGTGTGCCAGTTCTCTCACATCCTCTTCAATACTGAGAGCCATTCCTTATAACTAAGTAATACTGATACGAAAAAAGATGATACAATATGCCATAATATAATATGCCATATTCAACACCCATAGCTCCCCATCTTTGCAAAGAATTGAAGGAGATGCCTTTTTCTGTCTTGATCATTGTAATTTCATAGTATTAAACTTCAATTGTTTTCTAACCCTCTTGGTTTAAAAATAAGGAAGTTGAAATCCAGAGCAGCTAGTGATTTGCCTCAGGTCACTTAGATACTAAGGATCAGATTTAGAATTTAAATTCTGGTCCTTTGGTATTTTTGGTGTTTGGGTTGGATTCCATGGTTTCTGAGGTCTTATCCACTCTGAAATTCTAGGATTCTAAATCCAGTGAACCCTTTGCATTGTAAAAATGCTTTTACAAACTCTTAACTATCTGTACAAACATAAAAAGTTGTTGATATAATTGAGTTCTGTTTGATCCACTCCCTGGAGGGGGCTCATGGCATTTAATTGGTAGCTAAGAGACAGTGTCAGTACTCATAGGATTTAGATTTAGAACATATTTGGAATGAAATCAAATCTAACCACTTCCTGAGGAAACTGAGGCACAGAGAGATTGAGTCATTTGCCCCAAATCAGATTACTACTACTAAGTGCTCCAGCCCTGGTTGACCTTACTCATCTCAGAATCTTCCTGGTGCTTTCTATTCTGGCCCTTAATCTTAGTAGGATTAAGACCTTGTACATTCAAGACTCGCATCCCTAGTCAGAGGGCAGGTACCTTTTCTTCTTCTCCAAACAGGATTGGATACACAGATGGTCAGCACAGATGTGTTGAGTGAAAGGACCATAGAGTATAAATATAGACCATAAATGAAACTTTGAGCTTATCCAATCCAACCCAACCCTTTTATTTTACAAATGAGGAAACTGAGGCTTGAGTGGTTAAGGAAATTGCTAAGAGAACAGTGTTCAAGATGGGGTTTCAACCCCACGAACTTTTTTTATTTTCAAATCATATATATAAATAATTTTTAACATTTATCCTTGTAAAGCCTTGTGTTCCAAATTTTTTCCTTCCCATTCCCCACTCCTTCCCCTAGATGGCAAGTAATCCAATATATGTTAAACATTTGTAATTCTTCTATGCATATTTCCACAAGAGTGATGCACAAGAAATATCAGATCAAAAAGGGGGAAAAATGAGAAAGAAAACAAAATGCAAGCAAATAGCAACAAAAAGAGTGAAAATATTATGCTGTGATCCATGCTCAGTTGCCATAGTCCTCTCTATATCAACTTAGGTCTTCTTGATTCCTTATCAAATATTCTCTCTACTACTCCCCACTTTCTCTAAGTAGATTAACACTGGCAGGAATGAGGTTTCAGCTTTGCCCTTGGAATGGCTTTCCCAGTTTTTGCCTCAACAAGTCAGAGCTTACAGGCTCTTCTGTCACTCTTTGTGGCAGTTTTCTAATTGCAGAGACATAGGGAGTTATCTCAGTTAATCTCAAGGATTTGGAAGGGAGGGTTGAAAGGAAAGAAATATATTGTAATTTGGAGTTCCCAAGTGTTACTGCTTAGAATCAAGAAAGTAGTCTTGTCCTTTAAAGGGCAAGGCATCTCTCTCTGTGTGACTGTAGACTCTATGTGAATGCTTGTGTCTGTGTCTGTATCTATGTTTATGTGTCACTGTGGGCAGCTCTCTTTGTGTACCTATCAGTGCGTTTTCAGATCAACTTGATCAATCTGTAGAGAGGCGAACCCTTTTTGGGGGATTTTGATGATATTTTCCTATGAAGGCTATAGGTATGAAAATAGGTATCTCATTGGGAGGATGGAAAATGTCTTGTGGGAATTTTGGTCTATTCAGATCTCATTGAGGATGAATGATAAAATCTTAGTGTTTGAGGAAGATCTATTTATTTTATGTTTTTGCTGAGGCAGTTTGAGTTAAGTGACTTGCCCAGGGTCACACACCTATTTATTTTTATTATTAAGTGTCTGAGGCCAAATTTGAACCCAGGACCTCCTGACTTCAGGGCTGGTGCTCTATCCACTGTGCCATCTAGCTGCCCTAAGGAAGATTTATTTGATTCAGACTCCTGTGAATTAGTCATTCTTTTGTTCTGAGTTTTTAAGGGGGATCTTATAGATTTTCATCCATCTGATTAGAAAGGTGTGGGGAGGGATGGAGAAAGAGAGAGGATCAAATGGTTTGTAAATCATTTAATTAAAACTGTGAAGTTAAAATTTGTAAATATTTGTAAAATATTTAGCACGGTACCTGGCACATAGTAGTTGCTTAGTAAATGTTGATTTCCTTCCTTCCTACTTAAGAGTCAGCCAGTGTGGTAAGATGGAGTATTATATGGGGAGAAGTCTTTTTTATGCACAGACTCTCCACATTTTCTAATCTTTGGTAGCTTTAGATAGAGATTTATTTCTAGGAGACATGAATTATCTGTATGATCATAGTCATGTTGCTTTACTTTTCTCCATCTTGGTTTATTTTCATTTATTTATTTTGGCAAGGCAATTGGGGCAATAGGAAGTGTTAAGTATCTGATCCCAGATTTGAAACTCAAGTTCTCCTGACTTCAGGGCTAATGCTCTATTCACTGCTCCATCTAGCTGTCCAGTTTCACACATTTATAAAATGAAAGATGTGGACTAAATATTCTGAGGTCTCTTACAGTTCTGGATCTATGCTCCTAGTTGTATAAATTCTCACTTACTTGGCTTGAGAAATGGTAGCAAGAGGCAGCAGTGGGGTTCTGTCAATTATCTGGCCCCAGGAGAGGATATAACATTATTTTCCAGAGGGAGATGGCAGAACTTCTAGTTTCAGCCTTGGAGAGTCAGGGTTATGACTTTTTAGTCCAAGAGATTGCAGCCCATGGGGAGTAAGGAATGGAGTTCGGGTGGTAAGATTTCTTTAACCCCATCTATCTGGAGAACTGTCAAAAAGTTTCTGAACTGAAGAGTCTAGAAGTGATTAAGCTACAATATAGAAAAAGAAAAACTAAGCCTTGTATTCTCCCTGATAATATATATATATATATATATATATATATATGTATATATGTATATATATATGTATATATATATGTATATACATATACATATATATATATATGTATATATATATATATATATATATATATATATTTGCATAGTGTCATTCCAAAGGACCCTTTCAGCAACCCCCACACTCATTCCTATTAAGAGGAGAATGCAAGCCTTTGGGTAGTACTCTAGAACTAAGATTCTTTATAGGTTATTGGGGGGAAAAGTGACTCTCATAATAAAAACTAATATTAGAAATTAGAAGATGAGATCAATTGTGTCTGTGTTGCCACGAGTATTTTATGTGGCTTTATAGTTTCTGTGTAGTTAAATAAATGCTGTCCTATAACAAATATGCATTGTTACTTTGAGTGCTTACATAGGGACTCCTTTACTCATATATGTGGAAAATTAGACGCAAATTCCATTTTGAGTTCCCTGTAGGAAGCTCTAGGTAGGGCAAAACAAGCCAAAGGGATATGATTTGGGAGAACCTTGTCTATATAAACTCAGAATATTGAGTACTGGGGTATGCAGCTAATGTGATGGTGCCTGTGTGTGTCTGGGTGACTACATTTGTTTATGTGCCTGTGTGCAACTGCCTGCCATGTGAATGTATCTGAGTGTGTGTGTGAGAGAGAGAGAGACAGAATCGCAGGGCAGGGAAGGAAGGAAGGAAGGAGGGAAGGGGTGTGTGTGTGTGTGTGTGTATATATATTACTATGTGTGTGAGAGAGGGGAGGGGGAGAGAAAGAGACAGAGACAGACAGAGAGGGGAGTGAGGGAGAGAGAAGAGAAGAGAAGAGACAGAGACAGAGAAGGAGGGAGGGAATGAGGAAGTGTGTATATATTACTATGTGTGTGAGAGAGGGGAGGGGGAGAGAAAGAGACAGAGACAGACAGAGGGGGGAGTGAGGGAGAGAGAAGAGAAGAGAAGAGTCAGAGACAGAGAAGGAGGGAGGGAAGGAGGAAAAGGGTGTGTGTATCTGTCTATGTGTGTGAGAGAGAGACAGACAGAGACAGAGAGGGAGGAATGTGTGTGTGTCTGTGTGTATGGCCTCTGCCAGCTGTAGGTTGTATCTGTGTTTGTTTTTCCCAGTGATAAGTCACTGGGAGATGGAGGAGATTTTCCTGGATCTTGTCGAGGAGCCCATCATTAACAGTGATGTCTGCCTTCCCCAAATGTGCACCCGACCCACGTATAAATCAAAGGGTGCGATTGTTCACTTAAAAACCGTGATGTGTTATTGAGCGCCAAACATATCCCTCACCCGAGAGCAGATTGGAAAGAAGAATCATGAGTGTCTCTTCCGTGCCTGCCCCTCCGTCTGACTCCTGTCCCCACGTGGCGCATCGCCCCCATCTCTTCTGCCTGACTGGGTTGTTCCCTGTGTGCTGCAGTTTCCCCCCCCCCCCCCCCCCCCCCCCCCCCCGTGCAAGTGCATCTCAGCCTCCGGCCTGGCACCCCATCAATCATTCTGGTGAAGAGACTTTACCGCACCCCACTGCCTTCCCTGCTCGTCCTCACTGCTGGGCACAAGCTCTCCCTAGACAGGCCTGTTGTTCCAAAGGGAATAGATGTTTCAGATTTTTTAGCTGATCTTTGGGATCTGTTACTAGTTCTAGAACGATGTTTTTCCTTTACACCCAAGCTTGTTCCTTGGGCCCAGGAAGCCTGGGAGTCCCCTTCATGGTCATAGAGGTGTTGGAGGAAGGAGAGACTCTTGTTTATCCCATCTTACCTGTAGATAAAGTCTCCCTATTAGGATGATTTCTTTGTGAAGAGGAAGGAACTGTTGTGCTTTTCTATCCCATTTCCAAGGTTAAGCATAGTCTTTTGCATATAGTAAGCACTTAATAAATGCTTTTTCATTCATTCTTCTTGAACAAGGGCCAAAATACTATACCTGCATCTCTAGAAACTACCAGGCAGTTTCCCCCTCTGGAAAGCTGAAAAAGAAGATTCTGTGAGAGAAGGAGCAGGAGCAGGAGGGGCAGATTCTCTCCATTTGTCATTGACTTCCTAAGTAGCAAGATCAATTCCCAATTCCTTATCTTTCCCTGACCTGCAACATTTAGCATATATGCCTTTGTAATAGACATTTATTAATAAATTAGCAAACATTTACACTAGTCATTATTAGTGTAGATCATATTTATATAGTATTTTGGATTTATAAACCGTTCTCCTCAGAACACTGCTGGTAAGTAGCCCAAGTATTATCACTCCAAATTTACAGAAAAGAAAACTGAGACCCTCAGTTACCCAGAAAGTAGCAGCTTCCAGATCTGCATCTAAAAGTCTGTGTTCTTTCTCCTATAAAACATTGCCCTCATGTGCTCTGTGCTATGGAAGATAGAGTATAATGCACAAAAAGCTCTGTCCCCAAGGAGCCTGGGCAGCTGGGTGGCACCATAGTGCACAGAGCCCACCTGGAGTTGGAAAGACTCATCGTTCCAAGTTCAAATCTGGCCTCAGACACTTACTGTGTGACCCTGAACAAGGAACTTAACCCTGTTTGCCTCAGTTTCCTCATCTGTAAAATGAGCTGAAGAAGGAAATGGTTAATCACACTAGTGTCTTTGCCAAGAAAGCCACAAGGAAAGTCATAAAGAGTTGGGCACAACTAAAACAACTCAACAAGAAGGGGTCTATAAGTCTAATTTGTTACACCCCATGAAAAAAGAATGAATGTTACAGACAAGAGATTGTAAATAAAAAATGAATGGCTTTGGAGGAGTTTGCAGAAAGGAAAAAAACCAGTAAAGCTCTATCCCAAAGTTCCCATTGCCACATCTCCTGCTTTTCTCGCCTGCAGGGTCTTTCTCTGATTCCACCTTACTCCTCTGATGAATGGGATTTTCAGTTGATTAATTCCAGCAGGTGATTGGATCTATTTGGGAGCTGTGTCCTGTTTTCTGTCTCTTCCTTTCATAACTGATCTCCCTGTCAACCCAAAGGATGGTCTGTTTTGATAACCAGGGTCCCTGTTGGAGGATTGAGCTGTTATCTGCATTGTTTTCTCCCCATCTTCTTACAGAACATCATTTCAATTTCTCTGCAGATCGAGCATTGGTCCCTGTGTCTCATCTTTCCCCACAAATCCTGGAACCACTGTGTCTGTCAACAGTGAGAGATGAGTAGACACTCTTCATGACGTCAGAGGAAAAATATCCACCAGACTGCTCATTTCAGATGCTCCAAATCATCAGGCAGCCCCCGGCTTCAAGGTAAGGGATAATTTATTTGATCAGTTGTGTTCTCTCTCAGCAATGGAGAGGGGAAGCTGCCTCTCAAAGAAGTGGTCAGTCCACAAGCAGATGTGGTACAGATGTGCAACAGGTCAAGGGGGAACCAGGACAGACACCTCAACTAGAGCTGAAGGGGTTTGCATTTGGGGGCAAGTGACAGATAAAAAGCCTTTCATTTGGTGAATAAATGGTCAGATGGGGTTCGTGCCCATGACCAAAGTGAGGTCATTGTAAAGGGAAATCCCTAAAAACAGGTAGGAATGGACAAAGGCAGAAGAAGGAGAATGTGAAGATTCCATCCTGAAATCCTGACTGGAGAAGCAGTGGGGAACCTTGAAAAGGTTTCAGAGAGAGAGAATCTGTTATCTAAGCCCATTTCTCTCCCCAGGAAGTCAAGACGTAAAATGAATCTGAATCATGGAGGAAAAAATTAATTTGGGTAAAAAGTAACTCTCTCTTCTAGGCAGCTAGGCAGTAAAATGAGTAACATAATGAATGAGACTGGAATCAGGAAGAGCGAAGTTCAAATCTTATTGGCTGTGTGACTCTGGGCACCTCAGCTTCCTCAATTGTAAAATGAGGATTATAGCAACATGTACCTCATATAATTGATATGAAGATCAAATGAAATGATATTTAAAAAGTGCTTAGTACAGTGCCTGGCATATAGTAGCTGCTTAATAAATTCTTGTTTCCCCTCTTTTTATTTTTTTAAGGAACATGCATGTTCCAGATCTCATTTTAAATCAAGTATATATAAAATGAATCATAGTTCTGGTGGGTTTTGTTGCAAAATTAAATGCTTCCATGAAGGGAATAATACCTCCCAAGTGACTGAATTAAGAACTAGGGTAAAGAAGGAGTTTAAGGGTATCATCCTAATGGCCTACCAGACACTTCTATACCAGCAGGATTGCACCTAGTGGGAGCTGTACATTTTGCAGCTGTTTAGATACAGCAAAGAAAGGTCCCCAGACAAAAAGAAATCAGCAGTTGAACTTTATTGCTCTTCATCCCTGATTTTTAACTCTATTTTTGGCTGTATTGCCTTTGGATTATGCAGATCTATTCATCTCTCCTGTTACCCATTCGCTCAACCATTTGTCCATTTACCTCCCCCAACCATCCATCTACCCATTCATCCATTCACCTATTTATTTATTTATCTATCCATCCGTCTACCCATCTATCCATCGATATCCACCTATCCAATCATTCATCCATTCTTCTACCTACCTTTCTATCTCTCGGGATGCCTTGGGGGCCCATTTCCTACACTATTTCCTATGAATTGGTAGCTTAGTTGACCTTTCCCTTGCTCTTATGGTCCCTGGTATATCACTTGGTCTTCTGGCAGCTGATGAACTGGCCCAGGCAATGCAGGCCTTATTCACAACATATCTGAGAGTTATTACCAAGAACTGCCACAGATCATAAGGGAACACTTCAGATGGAAAGGGTCATTTGTCTTTGAGTTTCCTCTAGACCAACAATCCTCAAAGAATATGTCCAGAAGATCCTTTCAGGGGATCCTTGAGGTCAGAACTGTTATCAGAAAAATACTAAGATGTTTTCATTTGTAATATGGTCAATATTGATTGATACAAGCCACATACATAAAAGCTTTTTGTGGAGATCATTTTTTAAGAGTGTAAAAGATCCTGAAACCAAAAAAAACCTTAAGGGTAACTGTTATATACACCACAAACTTTCTCCCTACCTAAGGCTTTCCTGGCATTTAGCTGTGATAATCTTCTTACTTGGAGGAAAAAAGAGTACAACTGTGAAAAAGTAGAATGAGAACTAGATCTTAGAGTCAGAAAATCTGTGTTCAAATCCTGTCTTTGATACTTTAGCTTTGGACAAGTTCCCAAACCTCTGCTTTTTTTTAAATGTCTGTTTTTATAATCTGTAAAATGGGGATGATAACTCTTGAACTACCGACTTTCCCAAACTCCAATATACTCACATATGTGGATCACTTGGTGTACTACAAAGTGCTATATAAATCAATCCATCGACCAACGATGAGTTTATAGAACTCATTTGGTAAAAAAGGAATGTTAAAAATAAATAGGAAATAAACAAGTAAAATAGTAAGCACTTGCTCTGTGCCAGGCACTGTACTAGGCACTGGTATGCAGGGACAAAAACCAAAACAGTCCTTGCCCTCTGAGAGCTTATGCTATTATTGTTAACCTTAGCATTATTTATAATGTCTGCCATAGCTAGCTTGTTACATCAACTTCTGCTGACAGTTGCTACTATCTAACACGTGTGTGTCAACCCAACTATCCCTTAAGTTAAAGACTTCACAGTGGGCAGCTAGGTAGTGCAGTGGCTAGAGCACCAGGTTTGGAGACAAGAACACTCATCTTCCTCAATAGTATTTTAATTTTCCAATTACATGTAAAGATAGTTTTCACCATTCACTTCTATAAGATTTTGAGTTCTAAATTTTTCTCCCCTCTTCTCTTACTTTTCTCCCACCAAAAACAGCTAGCAATCTGAGATAGGTTTTACATGAACAATCATTTTTAATATATTTCCAGTTTAGTCATGTTGTAAAAGAAAAATCAGAACAGAAGGGGAAAACCACAAGAAAGAAAAAGGAAACAAATAAAGGTGGAAATAGGATGCTTTGATCCACATTCAGTCCCCATTATTTTCTTTCTGGATGTAGATGACATTTTTCATCCCAAGTATATTGGAATTGTTTTGAATCACTCCATGACTGAGAAGAGGTACGTCTCTCATAGTTGATCATCACATAATCTTGTTGTTGCTCTATATAGTGTTCTCCTGATTCTGCTCACTTCATCATCATTTATATGAACATCAGTTCCTATAAATCTCTCCAGGTATTTCTGAAATCTCCCTGCTGATCATTTCTTATAGAACAATAATATTCCATTACATTCATATACTATAACTCATTCACTAGTTGATGATCATTGATTCAATTTCCAAACCCTTACCACCACTTCTGCAAAACTTTTTGCACATGTGGGTCCTTTCCCCTCTTTTATGATCTCTTTGGGATAGAGACACTGCTGGTCACAGTTTCCTAGCCCTTTGGACATAGTTCCAAATTGGTCTCCTTTGGCTGGATCAATCCATAGCTCTACAACAATTCATTGGTACCCCAGTTTTCTCACAATCTCTCCAACATTTATCATTATCTTTTTCTGCCATCTTAGCCAGTGAGGTAGTACCTCAGACACTCTTCTTCCTGAGTTTAAATCTGGCCTCAGACACTTACTGTCACTAGGTGACCTTGGGCAAGTCATTTAACCCTGTTTGCCTCAGTTTCCTCATCTGTAAAATGAGCTGGAAAAAGAAATGGCAAACCACTACAGTAACTTTGCAAGAAAACCCCAACTGAAAACAACTCAGCCATAGCACAAAATGGATCTTTGACCTCAGTATTTTCTTCAGCAAAACCAGAGTTAAAATCCAGGGGATGAGGCTAGATGATCTCTAAGCTTAAGATACTTTCCAGCTCTCAATCCTAAGAATCTATCACCAAGAGCACAGTAGAAATAAAAATTCAGATTCACCATTTGATATCATGTCCTGCCTCAGGCCACTCAGTCTTAAAGTTAGGCCACGGGATGACTAAAGAACTTCTATGGAAGAGCTGGTTTTCTCCTTTAAGAGCACAAGGAATCAGATGGAGAGAGTGCTTCTACTTAACCTTGTGCACTGGGCCAATCATGGCCCCTTCTTCCAGGGCTCCTTAGATTTTTAGATAAGCTAGTTGTACTGGTCCCAGAAGATCATAGTGTTATGTAGTAGTCCAATATGGACAAGGAAAGAGCATTAGACAAAAAATTCAGAAGGTCTGGGATCCGATCCTTGCTCTCTCATTAATTTGTTATGTGATTTCATTTCTTTGAGACTCAATTTACCCATTTGTAAAAGTAAGTGTGCAATATAATTCCTGCCCTATCTCCTTCATAGGATTGTGATGAGAAAAAGAAGTTTATAAGTCATAATATAGGAGTGGTGGTGATTGTTATTGTTGTAATACAAGGCAAACCTGGCTACTCAAAACTCTAGTTCTGTCTCTAACAGCCTGCTGAGGTGATAATAGGGGAGGAGTGAGATACACAGCAAAGGGAAGGGGTGCTAGGTCAAAGAGGGATATTCTGTTTGGAGCCGCCTGCACCACTGCAGTGGCCCAGTTCCAGTCTGTCTCCCAACAGATAGAGATTCTCGTCTTGGAAGAGCCCTCTCTAGGAGGCAGGGCCTCCTGTCCTCCAAAGAATGTTGGGAAAGGTCCAGAGGAGAGACCTGGCAGGTGGACACGGGCCCAGACCTCACGGAGCTCAGGTTTTCAAGGTGACCTGGCTCTATATAGCACTCTCCTTAGTGTTAAAAGAGAATTGGCCGGTTAAAGAAACCCAAAGAAAGGCAAATCCATTGTGTTAAAGAGAATGGTTGCCAACTCTGGGGGGAGGCCCTTGGCAGCAAGACAGACCAGGCTCCCCATTTTGCTGTAGGGGCCTATGCCTACTTAACCAGAAGTTCCCTCTCAGGCCATCTGGACATAGGGCAGGTATCTCTCATTTTCATTCAACTCAAAATACAGCATCTTGACTTTATATATTTGACAAGGATCCTAAGATTATCAGTTAGGGATAGAAGAGGCCTTAGGGGATCACATGGTCCTATTGGATCAATTAATGGGAAGCTAAGGTCAGGAGAATGGAACTGACTAGCCAAGGTCATTTGGGAGGTAACAAAATTCAATCCAGTAGTTCAGCCTCCAAAACCTAGCCTTTCTAGGTTGTTCAATCATTTCAGTTGTGACTAATTCTTCATGACCCCTTTGGGAATTTTCCTGGCAGAAATACCAGAGTGGTTTGCCATTTCCTTTTCCAGCTCATTTTACAGATGTAGAAATTAAGACAAACAGGGTTAAATGACTTGCCCAGGATCTCGTGGCTAATATGTGTCCTAAGCCAAATTTGAACTTAGGTCTTCCTAACTGCAGACCAAATGCCTCATCCACTAGCTGCCCCAAAGGTCCTTATAAAAACTCATATCATCTTATATCTGTGTAGAACTTTAAACATATTTTTTTATTCTAAATTAAATAGTTTATTTTTTCCTAATTACATGTAAAAAGAATTTAACATTTTTTTTTAATTTTGAGTTCTAAATTCTCTCCTTCCCCATTGAGAAGGTAAGCAATTCGGTTATATATGTGTAGTCATGCAAAAGACATTTTCATATACATATTTTCCAACGGCCTTTCCCATATATAATGTCATTTGATTCTCCCAATGACCTTATGATCTGAGGGCAGGTATAAACTCCTCCCCCATTTTTGCAGATTAAAAAAAAATTCTGAAACCTAGGAAAGAGGCATATTTCTAATGGAAAAACTGAGCCCAGAGCCCACATCTCTTACCTCTGATTCAAGTATGATTACTTCAGCACTACACTTTCTTGCTGGGCAATTGCCAGAAAGCCAGAGAGAAAGAGATTTGGGAAGGTAATTTGCCATGAAAACCAAGTTGACTCTGGGGAGGAGCTGCATTTCTGGGGCCCAGAGCTGATTGATCCTTACAACCCCTCAAAAATGATACCTCAGTGAGGATTCAGGGACACTCTTTCCCTGCACCGTTTGCCCTTTTTCACTTTAGAACTGGAGGATGCTTGAGAGCCTTCATGCCCCCCTCCCTCCCTGGTACTTTCCAGTCCTAAGGAGGCCCTCAAGAACCTCTTGGCCCCATTCCTGGCCAGCCTCAAGTCCCTCTCTCCTCCCTCCCAGCCCAAAGAGTGGTCAAAGCTTTCCAAACACAGTAGTGATGCCATCTGGGTCACACACACTCAAAGAGACCCTGGAGGGGAGCAATTTGCTCCGCATGGGCTGCCTTATTGTCGGCTTTTTTTCCCAAAGTCTACTTAGTACTTGATTAACCTCCTAGTTGGAAGTTCTCCAGCTAGCCCCTTCTGCTTCTCATCCACTTGCCTTTTCTGTTAATTTAGAGGGCTTAGAACTCAAAATTTGGGGGGGGAAAGCTAAATTGTTTTTTATGTGTAAGGGGGGAAAATATAAACTATTAAATCTTAGAGATCATAGTCCAACCTTCTTATATGACAAAGAAGGAAATTAGCCTCAGAAAAAAGTGACGTAACTAAAGTTACATGGCACTTTAATGGTTTAGCTGAGACCAGGAGCCTCCTTTAAAGACTATTTAAAATATTTTAGTTTTTATTAATGTTTTTATTTTTCATTTTTATATTACCTTTAGTCCATCTCTATCTTGCCCTAGGGAGCTACTTCTTTTAACAAAGAATAAAAAGAGAAAGACGGGAAGCAGTTCAGTGAAACTAACCAACACATTAAGTGAGATTGGGTGAGAAACATGGCATATATTGTCATAGTCCCCCACCTCTGCAAAGAAGTACATTTAGAGTTCTTTCCATTGGAGCAGGATACATTATGCATGCCTTTTACCCCAATGGAGTTAGGGTCTTGGAATTCTGTTTTGAGTTGGTCTCATCTTCTATTACTCAGTGGCTACAATTCCCCACCCACTCTTATGTCCTTCTGTCTGTCACTTCCCATCCCAGCAGGAGAATCTTGTCTCATCCTCCTTTCCTTCTCCTCTGCCCATCTCCTACTATGCTATGGGTGTATTGGGGGAAAGCCCAACCCACTCCTTATGCCCATCTGGACTAGGGTCCTCAGGAAGACCGGCTCAGATCTGGGCAACCCTAAGGTTTCAGGTATGCCATGAAACCTCAAGCCCTGTGAGAATTCACAGCATGATGTGGTTCTGTTACAGGTCAGCTCTGGGGATGGGGAAGGGGAGTGCCAGCAGCCATAAGAGGTGGGTAAAATGGCATGTAGGTCAAGGGACAGGGCATGGGACAGGGCAAGAAGCTGGCAGTGGCTCTATCTGGAATCTCCCTGAACAGTCTTCATCTCAATGGAAATCTGCAGAGCAAACAATCCAAGGAAAGATGCTGAGTTGGCCAGAAGGAGGGAGACAGAGATACACAGACACATGACATGGTACAGAAGGGTATATAACAAGAGATAGGGAAAACTCAAAGAGGTAGCTGAGAGGGCCAAACACTGGGGACCAGGACACAGGGCGAACTCCACCAGTAATGCCCCTCTCAACCCCTAGTAGCAGCAGCTACAGGCTGACAGCACACGCCTAATTAGCCTTCCATTGTCCATAAGGGCTGTTGCATCCTTACTGCTGGGCTCTCCAGTGTCAACTGGGTATCTACGGCAACCAGTTCAGCAGTAGGCGAGAGTCACTCATTTCAGCAGTCCTAATGAGCTTGGTGAGAGGACAAAGGAAGCTGAGTGGGAGAAACTGGCACCCTGGGTCAGTTACCCTCACTTTCAGCCGTGGTGCTGCCCCCACCTAGAAACAGGTCACTTACGGCCAATTCCATGGACCCCATCCCAAAGGCCCAAGCAACTATTTCCCAATTTTGAGAAGCAATGTCTGATGGTTTAAAAAGTTCTCTTCCTCCAGATGCCACTTTCACATGCCAGGCACAGGATCATTCTGGGGGCACAGCCAGGGCAGTCACAACTCAGATTGAGCACAGGGAAGAGTGTGGGAGGATTTGGGGAAAAGTCCTGTCCTGGAAGCTCTAAAGTTGTCAGAAGGGTTTTTCCTCTGAACTCCAGAGAGGTCAATAAACAGTCATTCACAATGATTCTGAAGCCCAGGAGGAGAATGGATCTAAGTGTAAAGAGGAGAGAGACAATGCCCTGCTAGGTACCATCTTACCAGTCATGGATAGATGGATGGAAGGAAACAAGGAAAGAAGGATGGATGGATGGAAGAATGGATGAATTAATAGGAAAAACGAATGGATGTAGGACTTCATTTCTTATGTTTCCACCATCAAACCTTCCCCACCTCCTCTTATGATAGGCAAAGGAGAAAGCCTGCTTCTTGGCTTTGGACCAGGTTGACAGCATGTGGCTAGGGGATAAAAATGATAAAATGGACCATTCTGTTCTATTCAATCTCAAGTAATCTATTCCACTATAATCTAGTCTAACGCGTTGATAAATATAAGCCTTGAACATTACCCTATCATTAATGAGAGATGTGTGCTTCCATTGGCAATGCATCCCAGGAATATGAATGAAACATGTTGGCCATTCAGTTCACAGATGGTTCCACCTGGGTTCTTGCTCCAACCCTACCATAATTGTCTAAAAGTAGGCCATTTCCTGAATATAGAATACTCCCCAGAAATAAGTTCTTCTGGAAAGGAAAAAAAACTTTATTATAAACTGAAAAGTAATATTAAATATAAGTCACAACTAGGTAGATATACAATAGCATATAAAGTAATTTTCCCTCTCTGTCCCTCAGTCTCAACCTTTGTAAATAGAATTCAAATCCTGCTTTATATATACACATTAGCCGTGTAACTTAGCCTCTCTCATTCTTGGTTTCTTTGTTATTAAATGAGGGGGTTGAGCCTCTAAGGTTGAGCTCTAAATCTATATAGTCCTTGATTTTTAAAGTTCCTTCCTAACAATAACAATCCAGGATTCTTTGAATATATTAGAATATTTTAATCTATTCCATTTCGTTCCAATCTATTGCCTTGCATAATTCTAAGATTTCTTTCCTAGCATTGGATGCTAAGAAGACCTGAGTTCAAAACTGGCTCCAGACACATCCTACCTATGTGACCTAAGCAAGTCAATTCACCCTGTCTGCCTCAGTTTCCTCATCTGTAAAAATGAGCTAGAAAAGGAAATGACAGACAGTTCTAGGATCTTTGACAAGAAAACTCCAAATGACATGTATACATATATTGTATTTAATTTATACTTTAACATATTTAACATGTATTGGTCAACCTGCCATCTGGGGGAAGGGGTGGGGGGAGAGGAGGGGAAAAATTGCAACAGAAGGTTTTGCAATTGTCGATGCTGAAAAGTTGCCCATGCACATAGCTTGTAAATAAAAAGCTATATTAAAAAAATAAAATTCATAAAAAGAAAAAAAAAAAGAAAAGAAAACCCCAAATGGGGTCATGAAGAATTGGACACACTTGTACTATAACAATAAAATTGAGGTTCAGAGAGATTTAGTAATTTGTCTAGAAGTACACAGCTAGTGTCTGAGGCAGGATTTGAATTCAGAATTTCTCCAGTCCAAGTCTAGCACTCCCAATGTGCCACTTAACAGCTTTCTATATACACAAGTGAAACAATCAGACAGGAATCAAATCGATCATACTACATGAGACTACTTATCCCAACAAGGGCAATTAAGCAGGGCAATCTCTGATTCAGACAGTTAAGTTCAGTGAGCAATCAGAAAAGAGAGAGATCAATGAAAATCTCATTCCATTTTTGCATTTCTCCGGAGGCTGCAAGGAAGGAGCAGTTGAGGATAGCCAAAGGCTCTGTTAGGAAGGGAAGGATGGAGATGGAAGAGTTCCTATGTCTAAGTATTTTAGAGTCTCCTAACTTGTTTCATTGTGTTTCATCTCTGCCACTACTTGCCATCTTTTTTTAAAAATAGGATTTTATTTTTACAAATACATATATAGTTTTCAACATTCATTTTTGTAAAACTTTGAGTTCCAAATTTTTCCTCCCTCCCTCCCTTATCTTCCCCCTTCCCAAAACAGCAATCTGATATAGCTTAAATATGTTTGTTACTACTTTCTTTTTTAAAAAAATATATCATTTTTCCAAATACATGCAAAGGTAGTTTTCCACATGCACCTTTGCAAAATCTTGAGTTCCAAATTTTTCTTCCTTCCTCCTTACTTCCCCAAGACAGAAAGCAGTCCAATATAGGTTAAAACATGTGCAGTTCTTCTAAACATATTTCCATATTTGTCATGCTGCTTTGCCACTACTTTCAACATTAATACTGTCCATCTAACAAGAAGGCTGTAGCAGCATCATTCCTTGAATGGGTTCTAACAGCTTCAGGTTATTTTTACTTCCCATTCCTGCCCTCTAGGTTTACTAGGTGTTTAATTTCTTCTACCTCTGGGAATCATGATTTCCAAGTCCAATCATGGTTCTCAGTCACTTTCCCTTATTTCTATCCTCATGAAGCTTGAGCCCTCACTTATCTCAGGCTTTGATGGGGGTCTTCATACTTACTGCCAGGTAGTGTATAGAGATGAATAATATAAGTCAGTATCCATGCAGGATTCCAGAGGACTCATAAGGAAACACAGTAACTATTTCTTGGTAGGTAATGGACTCAAAGTATAAATTAAGACAGATTTGTGGCCAATGTGAGAATATGTTTTGTTTGACTATATGTGTTAGTAATGGGGATTTTGTTTGTTTTTTGTTTTGTTTTGTTTTGTTTTGTTTTTGTTTTTGTTTTTGTTTTTTTGCTTCCTCTGTGGGGAATGGGAAAGAAGTAGAGAGAAAACAAATCTTTATTTGGAAAGAAAAAGAATTTTTTAAAAATATCATGACATTTTTTGAGGCCGGAAAAGGATGTTTCCCATCCTTTTTTTTTTTTTTTTTATTTTCTTGGCTCAACAAAAGATTGAATTCCAGAAGGTGATCAATTTTTAAAGAATAACTGAATACAAAATGGGGAAAAAGCAGTGAGAATGGCTTAATTCAGATTTTTTCTTTTTAGTTGTTTTCAGTTATGTCCAACTCTCCATGATCTCATTTGGAGTTTTTGTGGAGTGGTTTGCCATTTCTTCAGTACATTTTACAGGTAAAGAAACTGAGGCAGACAAGATGAAGTGACTTGCCCAGAGTCATACAGTAGTAAGTGTTTGAATCCAGATTTGAACTCAGGAAGATGATTTTTCCTAGTTCTAGGTCTAGCACCACTACACCATTTGGCTTTTTGAAGTTCCTTTTCTGTATTTTAAAAACACACTCCAAATATGTTGCAAAAACAATTTTTAGAAGGAAAAATATGAGCCTTCTGTTGTCCTGATTCTTATAGAGTAAGGGTCTGAAATGGAGGCAGCTAGGCCCTGGTAATGAGACCAAATGGCACAGGAGAGTTTTTACCCATTGGGGAAGTCTGGCCTGCCGAACATAAACTAACCCCGATGTCACTGGCTTCAGGTACAGGTTGGTTCCCATGCTCAGAAAGCAGCCCCTACCCCTTTTCTTGGTCTTGTACTTAGAATGATATATTTTGAGCGGGAATCAACCTTGGGTTAATTTAGCTGTATGATTACTGATCTAGAGCCAGAACACATCTTAAGAGACCTTTTAGTCTTTCATTTTACAGATGAAGGGATTAAATCTCTGAGAGTCAAGTAGCTTTCTCAAAGTTGCACAGGTAAGTAGGTGAGGATTTGAACTTGGCACTTGGGACTCTAAATTCAATACTTTTCCCATTGAGTCTCAGACTCTCCCAAAAATCCCTTTCTCATGGGTAGTTTAATAATTGGTAGTGCCAAGATTTGAACCCAAGTCATTGGAATCATGTTGAATTACTTCTTTGACCAGGATCCAAGGTAAACCCAAAAGCCTGGTACATATAATAAAAACTCACAATTATACTTTAGGTGGCAAAGTGGATAGAATGCTGAGCCTGGAGATAGGAAGACTTGAGTTCAAATGCTGTCTTACATACTTACTAGCAGTGTAATCCTGAGCAAGTCACTTAACTATGTTAGCTGTAAAATGTTTACATCTGTAAAATGAGCTGGAGAAGGAAATGGCAGAGCACTCCAATATCTCTGCCTAGAAAACCCCAAAAGGAGGCATGAAAAGTCAGACGTGACTGAAAAATGACTGAGCTGGAAACCACAGCCCACAAAGGTGGATAGATAAGTGTGTTAAAATCCCTACTTAACAAGTGAAGAAACTGAGACTTATAAGGATCCACTGATTCATCCCTGTTATATATCGGGACTCAAACCTGTCCCCTGACTTCAAACCTGACTTTTCTTCTCTCGAACCATAAAACCAGGAACATTTGTATTTGTCACATCTTTGGCTCTGGACCAGCCAGACTAAGGCTTTCCCAGTCGTGTTTCATGGTCTGACCTGTGTGAGGGAGCAATGGTGTTCTCAGCCCTGGATTCCCCTTAGCATCCCTTTAACACACACTCCCCAGGGGCCAAATCTAGAGCTGCCCGGTGCCAAATGGGCAAAGTTATCTTTCTTCCTGCCGCCTCTGAGAGAATGCAGCTTTTCCCTGACCACTTCTCTTCCCAAGTGTGCCCCGGAATCTGTGGCCCTCAGCAAATGTCAGGCCCGTCCCATGCCCCAACTAAAAGGACAGATGGTGGGCAGCCAACTTGAGAAGACAGCTTTTGGAAACTCGCTTCTGTGAGCAGGAGACCATTTTTTTCTCCCCAGCAACCTGGCAATCATGATTTTTCCCTGCTCACCAACAGTACTATATATATTCATGGATGGATGGATAAATGGATGGATGGATGGACAGACAGGCAGATATATAGATGGATGGATGGACAGAAAGTCAGATTAGATACATGAATAGACAGATGAGATGAATGGAGTGAGTATTCATTTAAATATTTATTAAGGACAAGCAAACAAGAGAGTCTTTAACATAAAGGTGTCTACTGCATTTCAGTGGGAGAAGTTACAGTTGAGCTAGAGAGTGGAAAAGAAAGGGAATATAATACCCAAGCCAGCAAAGCAGGCTAAGAGGAGGAAGAGGAGGAAAAGCATGAGGAGGACAGAGGTGATCTGGACAGAATCAAGGTGTGATTGAGGTAGAGCAAGGCTGGACTCCTTACTGAAATAGGGAGGGAGCCTACAATCTGGGAGGCATGAGGGTAGAAGCTTCTCCATGGTGGCCAGGTGAAGAGGAAGCGATATCTAAAGAGTCACTCATTCATTTATTCAAGGAACACATTTATTTTTTTAAAAAAGCTTTTTATTTTCAAAACATATGCATAGATAGTTTTCAACATTCACCCTTGCAAAACCTTGTTTTCCAAATTTTTTTCTCTCCTTCCCCTAGATGGTAAGTAATCCAATATATGTTAAACATGTGCAATTCTTCTGTACATATTAAGAACACTTTTTCAGCACTCACTGTATCACACCTTGGTCTAGGAAAGACAGTGTAGTTCCTAGCCTCAAGAAACTTATAGGTTTCTAATAGGTATTTATTGCTGTTGTGTCTGACTTTTTGTAATCCCATTTAGAGTTGTTGGGTTTTTTTTTTTGTTTTGTTTTTGTTTTTTGTGTCTGTGTGTGTGTGTGTGTGTGTGTGTGTGTGTGTGTGTGTGTGTGTGTTTTGTTTTTTTGTTTTTGGCAAAGATCCTGGAATGAATTTTCTTTTCCTTTTCCAAATCATTACAGATCAGGAAACTGAGGCAGACAGGGCTAAGTAACCTACCTAGGATCACAATGCAGTAAGTGTCTGAGGCCAGATTTGAACTCTGGAAGATGAGTTTTCCTTACTCCAGGCTCAGTATTCTAACCACTGTGCCACCTAATTTCTAATAGGTAGGATACAACACACACACACATGCACACCACATATATGGTTGTGTGTATATGTATGGTATGTACATGTGTATGAAATTTATGTATATTGTATTCTACCTAGTATATATGTATATATAATAAATACATTATATGTCTATTATATATATAGATAGATAGATAGATAGATAGATAGATAGATAGATATGTATTTAAGTAAAATACATTAAGTAAATAGATTTAAGTAAAATAAATTAAGTAAATAGATAGATAGATATGTATTTAAGTAAAATGTATACTGAGACTAAAGATCCAGATAAAAGACTAGGAAAATGTATTCACTTTCAGTTGATATAAGGTGGACCAGATCCAAGAAGGCTTCCTGGGGGAAGTGACTTTTTTTTTCCTCCTTTTTATTAAAACTTTTTATTTTCAAAATATATGCATAGATAATTTGGGAAGTGACTCTTAACCCCGGCTTTGAACAAAGGAATGTTATCAGTGGTAATGTGGAAGGAATCAGTCCCAACCCTTGGGGGAGAGCTTGCATGAATGCAACAGTTGAATGGAAGGTGGTCAAAGACAATCTGGAAGCAGATTGTGAAGAGTCTTAAAAGTTAAGGTGTTTGTATATTATCTTCTAGTCAATGAGGAACTTGAATGTGGCTCCTAGAAGATCTCACACCTTGTTCATGATGATAACATTCCCACAATCAGTTTTTCTCTAATGATCCTCTAGACTCCTTTGTGACCAATATTAATAGTCTTATCTATTTAACAATAGCTGTAAAGATAGTGCTTAAAGCTCTGTAGAAATTTGTTGTTGCATTAATTTCTGTACCAAAAAACCAATTACTTCAAAAACAATGCTCCTTCTTCCCCATGCACCCAGCAGGAATAAGATCATCCAGACTCTGGCTTCATTTTACTGTCATCATCATTATTATTAATATGGTCATAATTGTAATGACCAAACTTGGCCTTCCAGAGAACATGTAAAAATGCACGCTCTCCCTTTTTTCTTTCTTTCTGAGGTTAGGGGACTAACTGATGAATTATATACTCTCTTGTACTTGGCTGTTAAGTTGGTTAGTTTTACAGACGTGCTTTCCCACCCCCTTTTTCTATTTTATTCTTTGTTATAAGGGAAGGAGAGTTATATATATTAGGAAATGAAGTTGATATAAAAACAATAAAAATGTTTAAAATAGGAATACTAATAATAAGAATAATTCATATTTATATAGCATTTAAAAATTCCAATAGTATTTTATTTCTCCAAATTACATGTAAATAAAAATAGTCTTCAATATTCATTTTTGTAAGCTTTTGAGTTCCAAATTGCTTTTCTCCCTCTCTCCCTTACCTCCCCCCTCCCCAAGACAATAAGCAATCTGATATAGGTTATATAAATGTAATCATTTTAAACATATTTCTATATTAGGTTGTGAAAGAAAAATCAGAACAAAAGGAAAAAAGCTATGAGAAAGAAAAGCAATCCAAAAGAAAAAAAGGTGAAAATAATATATATAACATTTTTATAAAGTGCTTTCCTCATGCTTCTCCATGGGGGATGGCTAGTGCACATGTAATTTTCCCAGTTTTACAGATGAGGAAACTGAGGTTGAGCGAGATTAATGTGATTTGCCCATGGTCACACAAATTAGTGTTACCATTGCCTCCTATAACTGAAGCATGTTGAGACTCCTTTTCATCCTGCTGGATGACTTCCTACCTGGACTAGGACTTTTCTTCAGCTGAAGGTTTTTGATGAAAAAAAATACTTGTAGAATGCTTTCCATTTTTCACATAGTCTTAACATATGTGAAGTTGTTTCTGTTATATTGTTATTGATTAGCTAATTGTTCACCTCAGATTCTTTAACACCCAGTTTGGAGTCTGTTTTTGGCAAAGATACTGGAGTGATTTACTGTTTCCTTCTTCAGCTCATTTTATATGAAGAAACTGATGCAAACAGGGTTAAGTGACTTGTCCGGGGTCACACAGCCAGTATGTGTCTGAGGCCGGATTTGAATACAGGTCCTAGCACTCATTACACCACCTAGATCATTACATTTCTTACAATGGTCTTAGAAGCAGACATTATTCCAGTTTTATAGATGAGAAAACGAGCCTCAGAAAGGGGAGTGATTTGCCAACAAGTTAGTGGCCAGCTCTTCCTATTGTGCTCTGCTGACTTTAGAAGACGAAATACCCACCCCTCTCCCTCTTTGTTTCTTGCTTTTATTCCCTTATAAAGAAGGGGAAAGAAACATTAATCCATTCCTGGTACTTACTCTGCAGTCAGCTTCCAATTCCCTCAGCCTAACCCAACCCTAGCCTCAGCCCTGCTGCAGTAATTGGACTCTTCATATAACAAATCCTAAGAGATAATGTGTCTTTTAATCGTCCAGCCTGAGACAGGGGCTAATATTGGGAGTGGAGCTTCTCTAAGAATAGCCCCTATAAGCTGCTGATAATGAAAAGGGCTTAACCCGTCACTGCCCTGAGACTACGGCCACCTCAGCTTCTCCCTTTCTCTTAACCTGATCCCCTCCGTTCTCTCCAGGCCTTTACCTTTTGTCTTTCCCTCCCTGGGATCATTTCATTCTGTGGTTTACCCAGGGTTTTGCTTGCTCAGGACAGGATTCACCTTACATGTAGGTAGAATCTTTCCTGCCCTTGGAAAAGAGTAAGCTTCCTCCAACATGAAATGGAGTCCTCTACCCTAAAAAAAATTTTTTTTTAAATTTTTTTGCCTCATTCCTCTAAATGTACTATTGAGACATGAAATTCCTTTGGCTTGAGATTGGCTGTTCTATTATCCTCTCCACCTTTACCTTCTCTAATAAATATGCTTTTTTTGGTTTCAGTGCTTTCTCTGTGAAGTAAGTACACTAAGGTGTCACAGTGAATAGAGTACTGGGCCTGAAATCAGGAAGACTCATCTTCCTAAGTTCAAGTCTGGCTGAGTGACCCTGTCTGTCCCAGTTTTTCCCCATCTGTAAAATGGGCTGGAGAAGAAAATAGCAAATCATTCCAGTAAACCCCAGAAAACCCAAAGGGGGTCACAAAGAATCACATTAGACTGAAATGACAACCACAACAAAATCTTCACCCTACCGATTGGAATAGGGAGAAAAAAAATTAGAGGTTCTATATCCCCTTGATACAAGAAGTGCATTAGAGCTTCAGTTTAACTGGAGTGCAGGGACAATTATTCTCTCAAAGAGCATGAAGGAACCCCGAGCTGGGAATCAAGAGACCTGAGTCTTCATCTTTGGCTCTGCCACCAAATTAGTTGTATGACCTCGGGCAAGACATTTCATTTTTCTGGGCCTCAGTTTTCTCATCTGCAAAATGAGAGAAGTGGACAAGGTGATCTCACCCCTTATAGGACTAGCATGATATGATTCTACTCCATGAGCATATTGGGAACCTCAATAGTGACTTAAGCAAGACAAGAGGAAGTTTTAAGGGAAGCAAGCAGGATAGATATGAAGGGAAGTACTTAATCATTCTGCTCATTATAGCAGTTAACAATTTGGGTATAAAATACTTTCCTTCCAGTGATTCTGTGAAGATGCATATTATCATCCCCACTTTATTGATGAGCAAACTAAAGTTCAGAAGAATGAAATTTATTATATCTAGAGTATATAATTAATAAAATAGGAAAGCAAATAGAATGTTGGCTCCTAGAAGGCAGGGATATAACGGATGGGTGGATGGAACATTTATTAGGTACTTACTATGTGGGACAAGCAGTATGGATACAATAACACCTCCTTACCCCCTAAAGACAGTTTCTCCCCTCAAAAGACCTTACATTCTTATAGGGGAAGATAACATGACCAGGAGCTGAAAAGCAATGGCTGTAGATGTATAACTGGCCAATGAAATCTGGGAAAAGTAAGGCATCTCATGAAATATTGGTCCAAACTAGGGAACACTTCTCCAGACAAAAAAGAGAATGAGAAGGCAATTTAAATTTTTCTCTTTGTGCCCCCTCTTTGTATCTCTGTCACCTAGTTCATGCCATACGATAGGTGCTTAATAAATGCTTGTTTAATTGAATTGATCCGGGACTCCCGTCCAAGGTTTCTAAATCCAAGTTCTCTATACATACAGTTTAGTAACAATGATCTCCTGTCCTTCCTGCCAAAGCCCTGTATCCAGAACATACCTTGTTGCCCCCATCATCCCTCTGCCCTACCCCCAAATGAGACCCTTCTCAGCCCCTATACACAGCTATGCTTTTTGAGGAAATGTGTTATTTATTAGTCCTCAGTGACATTTTCAGTCATGGTAGCGTTTCAAGCAATCCAAAAATAAGCTGTCAGCACAGGGAAAAAACAGCCCTGGCTAATTAGCGAAAGGTTACTGCTGGGCTCCTGGAGCCCCAGACCTTTTGAAGTCTTCTTTCACATAGCAGGCTGTGTGCATGTGTGTGCCTGGCTCAGGCTGCTTTGAATTAGCGTCTTAGTTACTAGAATGGCTTCAAAGTGAGCAGTGACCCAACAGGTCGGAGGCAGAACCCGTACAACAGTCTCCCCCCTCCTCCTCCCAAGCTCGTCACACTGAAGGGTACCACAGTTACCTTCCTCAGCTTCAATCTTCCTACCCCCTAACCTCTGGGACCTATTTAGGGAGTCATAGGACCAGAAACTGAGGGAACCTTGGAGGTTATTGAGTCCAATTTCCTCATTTTGCAGAGATGTTAACTGAGGTCCAATGCTTCTTGTCTTATTTTGCATCTGTCACTCGGGTGAGACTGAACCTGGCTAATTGTGATAATCAGTGGAAGGTTAGCTTAAGAGTTAGAGCCTGGTGCTAATGAAGGCAAGGGTCATAGATGTGAGGGATGTGATTCTCCTATGGGCCAGGATTCTTGTTATTGTGTCATTGCCACAGCAAAATCCAACCTTAATGTCAAACAACTCATAAATGTTTGTGTCAAAGAGAGTGTGTGGCTGGCTCAGGGCAGTCCATTTCCATTATGGAATGTGCAGCTGATAACTTTGAATAAGGATAGCAAATGTTTCAATATTATAGTGTGAATTAGGGTTTTTTAATTAAATTTTAAAAAAAATTTTCTCTTCTTCCTATCTCTTTCCACTACTGAGAAAATAAAAATAAAATTCTTTTAACAAATATTCATAGTCCAACAAAACAAATTCCCACGTTGGCTATGTCCAGAAATGTATGTCTTATTTTGCATTTAAGTCCATCATCTTTCTGTCAAGAGAGTACTCATTAGTACTATGGAAATATGATTATAGTCATTATGTTAGTCCAAATTCTTAAGTCTTTCCAAGTTGTTTGTTTTTGCAATGTTATTATATATACTGTTTTCCTGGTTCTGCTGACTTTGTTCTACATCAATTCAGGCAAGTTTTCCTAGGTTTCTCTAAAACCTAATCTTTTGGCCATTTTTTATGGTTCAATAATATTCTATAACTTTCATATACCATAATTTGTCTAGCCATTTTCCAATTGAGGGGTGCCCTTTTAGTTTTCACTTCTTTGCCTTCCCCTGAAAGAGCTGCTATACATATTTTTGGTCTTCCCCCCCTTTTCTTTTATCTTTTTGGGGTATAGCAAATTGATTTCACACTCTAGGCTACAAAGAGCAGGATTGGATGGGGCAGGGGTAGCTTCATAGACAAAGTAGGACAGAACTCCTTCAGGCAGTGAATGGTGTGAGTTATTTGTATTTGCAAAGGTCAGCATTGGTTCAGGACTTCCAAATCTCCTGGGCCCAGAGGCAATAGAGCTATAGGCTGAACTGGAGAGGACATGGCTCCTGTCTTCCAGTACTGGATCCTAGGGTGAGAGAATCTAGGTAATGACGGAGAGCCAGTAATTCCTCTTTTTCCCATAACCTTTCTAACCTTCCCCATCAGGACAAACAATCACTATCATGTTCGGTTCTGTCTCAGTAAGTTTTCCCCACAAAAGTCAGGTGCTATTCTTGGCAGGGCCTGGGTGACCCGGACTGAACTGTAGCCTGCCTAAAAGGTGTTTGTCTTCCCTGACTTACTCCTTGTGACTAGTGGCTATGGCTGGTGATCTCTTTCCACCTCCTGAATTTGACAATCTGGAAGTATTATGGTCCAGTGAAGAGAACACTGACTCCAGAGCCAAAAAACAAGATTGAACCTCACTTTGGATGTTTACTCACCTGAGTGACCTTGATGAGCTGTGACTGTTACTTAATTTTCTGGATCTCCATTTGTTCATCTGTAAAATGAGGGACCAGGACTAGATGACCTTTAAAATCTCTTTTTTTTCTCTGCATCTATTATTCTATGAATTGGGATTGTCACTTTGTCCTGAATTTTAACATCACATCTCTAAGGACTTAAACAAGAAGAAATGGTAAAGGACCAAAGAGGGAAGGAAGGAAGGAAGGAAGAAAAAAGAATTTATTAAGTGCTTATTATGCTAAATTCTGGGGATATAAAAGTAAAGGGAGTTACTACCTTCAAGAAGCCCACCTTCTAGTAGAAGAGAAAACAGATAATGAAAAGTTTCAGCTACAATTCAGATGGAAAGGTCCCCTGGTTTTTAGGGTACAGTGGCAAGGTAGATGATAATGTCCCTTCTTTAATGTAATTTCCCTTTAAAAATTATATAAGTTTCTTATAGTGCCCACTGCTTAGCACGATGCCTGGCACATAGTAGCCACTTAATAAATGTTAATTGATTTTGAACTATTTAATGGTACCAAAGACTTTGATAGTGAAACTTTTTTTCCTGGGTCTTCAAGTCTGTCTACGCTCTTCTCCTCTTCCTTACTTAGCCACTTGTCTTTTCTTATTCTACTGTGAGTTATATCTCTATGAATCAGACCAGGTCCCGCCTAGATTTCAGCCTCTTTCAGAAGAGTTAAGGAATCTTTAATGAAGAAAGATCAACTATACTCCCCCAACATCTTCCTTGTATTCCCCAAGCCCACTAACTAGCTCACTTTTCAACCTGTATAACTGTAAGTACCTGAATTGCCTTGAGGAAGGTGATTTTTTTTTTCCTCTGAGCCTTAGTTTCCTCCTTTGTAAACTGAGAAAGCTACCTGAAGTTTCTTTCAGCTCCAGAATTCTCTTATTCTGTGAGAGATCAGGACGACAATTGGTTGAAAGGGAAACATCAGAAAACCTTATTTTCAACCCTACTTCTGATACCTCAAGGCTCTGTGTTTGGTGGACAAATCTCTTTATCTCTAAACTTTAGTTTCTTCCTTTGTAAAATAATGTCGTTCGATTTAATGATCTCTTCTAGTTCTAAATCTGTGGTACTATGACTATTGCACAGCTATCTTTCCTATCTTTGCCAACTAATTAATAACTGTTCCATGCCCCCACTCCTAGTTTCCCCCTCTCTGGCCATGTTATCTGCTCCCTCTCATTGATCTGAGTATCAATATATTTGATGCCTTCTTTCTCTTCTTGATTCCCCAGGATTTTCTTCTCTTTCCCTTTCCTTATAGGGTTCCTCTTTCTTTTCTTTTCTGGATATCCCACTTATAAATTTGTCCCCACACATCTCCATGTCTCACAGTTACGCAACTTGCCCCCTCCCCATCTTGAGGTGGTTCTGTTCCTGGGTGAGTCCATTCCTCCGATCCTTCTCCCCACCTCCACCCTGGTAAGCTATAGCTGTCACTATAAATTCTAAAACTAAAGTGGGTCAGAGAGGCTGGAAGGAGGGAGAGGGCCCTGGAAGGGGAGGCAAGAAGCCAAAAACAGATTGATTGGCAGCTGAATTGGGGGACCTAAGGGAGGGCAGGGAAGAGGAACAGAGAAGAAAGGAGAGAAGGGGGAAAGGGCTGGGGAGGAGAAACACAGCCTCTGGGAAGAACATTTAAAAGCTTAGGTTTCTTTCTGATGATTCTGTTTAGATGCAATAAAGTTCTTGGTCTTATAATATACGTGACAAGAAGGTGGTCCTGTCCCTGGGCCCCAGTGCAGACCTCAAATGGTGAAGGACAAGGGGTAGAAATTTGGAAATCATTCACATAGAGGGAAACTGACTACACCCAAAAGACCTGGGTTTTGGTCCTAGTCTTTCCCCTCACTAGTAGTGAGTGAAACTTGGTGGGGGGGGGGGAATCATTTTATTTCCTCAGGTCTGTGTCCTCTTTAAAACGAAGGGATTGAAGGAAACAAGCCCCAAGGTGCCTTTGAGTTCTTAAATTCCATGATTAATAGAGAGATCGCCACTGCCACCCCACCCTCCCATCCTAAGAGAGCCATTAGGAGCCTGCCCACTTTGTGCCAAAGGGAGGACAGTTTATGAATTTTAGAAAACAGAGGAAGGAGCAGCAGGGAACTGAACCTCCCTGAGGCTTGACCTCCACAGCTGTAGTCAGTATAATCAGGAAAAACATGAAACCCAAAGAGAAATTTTCCTGATAACTTTCTCTCCCTCCCCCTCCCCATTGTTAGTAAATTATCTGATGCAAATGACTATTTCTTTTCTCTCCCTCCTCCTTCATATATGTGCATATGCTCATGTACACATATACCTGCATGCTCATACTTTTATGTAAAGATACTGTATACACATAAAATATACACATACATGTATATGGGTTAATGTGTGTATATACATTATATATACATAGGATGTGTGACACACATATGTCAGTGTCATATGTATGCGCACACATGCATAGTCATATATATGTGTGTGGAGAAAGTTCCCAAAGGCTTAGGGTAGTTTTAAATTTTAATAACTTAAGAAGTATGTTATTTAGTTATATCTGACTCTTATGTGACTACACAGACTTTTTTCCATGGGATTTTCTTGACAAAGATATTTGCCATTTTCTTCTCTAAAGTGTCTCCATTTTACAGATGAGGAACTGAGGCAAATAGAGGTTAAAAGTCTTGCCCAGAATCATACAGTTACTAAATATCTGTGGTCAAATTTGAACTCAGGACTTCCTGATATCAAGCTCAGTGCTTTTATCCACTGTAGCACTTAGCTGCTACAAACTTACCAAAAAACAAAACCAAACTCCATCATTTGAAAGGTCAATTATTTAAAATTTTTAAATATTCATGTGTTTAGGCAATTTTTGAACTTCATAAATGCTTTCATCAGCCGCTACTCAGTGCCTGAAAGAAAGGATTGCATTTGTAATCCTACCCTTCAGATCATCTAAAGAACAAGGGTTTGATGCATACACACCAGTTTTGACATGATCCCGCAAGAAAAAGTCTGACAGTGAGAGATCAGCAGACTGAGAACTGTCTGTATGGCTCCACCAATCTGAGAAAGCATCATCCAGAAAACTGACACTCAGGCAATACATAATGACAAGGTGCTCCTTGTTGTTCAAATGAAAATGGAAAATTTATTCTTGAAAACTCACAGAATTTAAAAAGTAAAAGAAAGGTTAATAATTAAATTAGCAAATGATTTTTTTTATTAGAAATTTGTAGCCATTTATACTTCTAAAGTTAAAACCTTAAAACTACTCTAAGACTTTTAGGACACACTGCAGTGTGTGTGTGTGTGTGTGTGTGTGTGTGTGTCTGTGTCTGTGTGTGTGTATGTCTGTGTGTGTGTGTAATAGTGGTTTTTATGTTGACTTATCTATGTGCATATTATTCTTCCCTTCAGTAGAATTTAAGCTTTTTGAGAGAAGGAATCATTTTTCTTCTTTGTGTCTATAGTACATGGGTAGGAGCTTAACAACAACACTAATAATAACAAATGGTTGTTACATAAATGAATTAATGGAAAGGTAACTTAGATATACTGCCCATTATATTATAGAATTAATCTAATGTAGACATTCTTTACCTGAGGAAGTCTATAATAGATTTCAGGGGGTCTTTGAACTTGAATGGAGAAAAATTACATTTTAATTTTCACTCAGCTTTAATTGAAATTTAGCAGTTACTTTCATTATTTATTCAATTATTTTAAAAATCTTATTCTGAGATAAGATTAAAATCATATTGTTAGAAGGGGTAGATAGGTTGCACCTGCTGCCAGTGGAATATAGTGATATACAGAAAGTTTGTAATTTCTCAGGTGAGAAAACAGACCCAGAGGAAGAAAAGGGGCTTAGCCCAAGGTCACATAATAAGTATGACCTCGATTCTCTTTCTTACTCTGAAGTCTAGTCCCCTAGTCTATAGCTTCCCCAGGAAAATATTTAAAGTACAGTAGAAATATAAATTATTATTATTGTTTCACATGCTCTACCATATCCACTGTCTCTTAGATTTCTTGTAGGTAACTAGACACCTGAATGTAATTTTATGAGCAGCAAAAATGTCCTATTCCTCCCTTCCCTAATGAACAAACATCTCCAATATGCACAGTTCAGGGAAAGCCTCCGGTCAGATGGCAAAGCTTTCCTAGCCTTCCTGCCCCTCCCCCTGAGCCCCAGTTAAAATGTCATTAGCACATTAGCTGGAATTAGCATCTCAGATTAACCAGTTTGACACTTTGGATTTGGGGTCCTGGAAATGAGTACAAGAAAGGTAAATAACATTTCTTCAATAAGCAAATAAAATGTGGAATGGGTTGCCTGGTGTTGTAAACTTCCTTCCCACCTCACTGGATATTTTTAAAGGAAGGTTGGATGGCCATGTGCTGGGATGTTATGAAGGGCACTCCTTCAGGTATGGGTTGGACCAGGTGATTTCAAAAGTCTCTTCTAGGTTGGAACTTCTGAAATCCTAAGCACTATATAGATAGTATTTTTCCAGGAAGATACTGACCCTGTCCTCAAAGAATTTATAGTCTGGTTGCTGAGTGAAGCAACAGTATGATAACATTCTAAAGATAGTGCTAGAAGCTAAAATCTATATGAGTGCCGAAAATTCAGGCAAGAAGTTTCAGAGCGGGATGAATGTGTCTTAAGCTGAGGTCTTTGGAATTTTTTGGTTGAACTGACCTGGAAGGACAAATGTGGGGAAATGGAATGTAGGGGAGGATATTACAAGGGGCATAGTGGCGATGGTGGTTGTACATGACATGAACCAAGACCCAGAGGTAAAAATAAGTGTGGAAGGATAATTATGATTATGATAGCAATAATAATTCACATGTATGTAGAACTTCATGCATTTTCCTGGAGAGTCAAGTATGGCATAGGGCATGGACTTGGAATCCATAAGCCTTGGCTTCAAAACTTACCAGTCATATAGCCCTAGAAACATCATTTAAAGTCTGTGCCTCAGTTTCCTCATCTATCAAATGAGGGCGTTGGACTTGATGTCCTCTAAGTTGCCTTAAGGCTCCAAATCTATTCAATCCTGTATAAGAAAGTTCTTTCTCATAGTATGATCACCAAGAGCCTTGTCAAGTGGAAGAAAATGGGATAAACTCTTTTTCTCCCTAAGCATGGATATGAGTCTTCTAGGCAGAAATCCCTAACCTATCTGCTCATATCTCTGCAAGTGTTTCCAATAAAGTGTAGCCCAAACATGGGAAAAAGAGATCAATTTTCTCTGGGGGAAGAGGGGTCCCTGTGTCCAGTCCATCTTCCTCTTCCACCAGGTTAAATACCTACTCCCTCTCTGCCTCCCTTCACTAGCACTCAGAACAAGCCATTTAGTCTTGAACCTGAACCTGAGCTCTCAAGGGAAACCTTTCCCAACTGGTCTACCAGGAGAGATACTGAGAATAGAGAAAGAAAGAAACATTTCTTAATTTTAGCATCTGAAGACCTGACTTTGAATCCCAGTTCTTATCTTACTAGTAAGTATGATCCAGGACAATCCATTTCATTTCAATGAAGCCTCAGTTTTCTAACCTGTAAAATGGACATGATATTCAGACTTCCTATTTTTTAAGGCTGTTGTAAACCTTTTAAAGATTAATACATAAACTATTTGAAGCATAAAAATAAGAGCAAGGGACTCTGGGAAACCTAAAATTCTTTAAAACCTAGGCTCTAATAGTAGAATTCCAAGCTGATTGATAGACAACAGAAGTGTTTTAAGTTGAGGAATCTCTGAACTCTTAAAAGGGGACACATGGATGGTCATCAGTTCCCAAACCCCATCCCTTTGCTCCTTTCCCTGCATGTCCCTGGATTCCTTCTGCCACTTGGCCATCTCCATACAGAAATAAATCTCAGCTGACATATCTGAAGATTTCCCCATGTGAGCTACCAGCCAACCTGGAGCCTTTCCCAGATAACTCTCTCAATTAACCCCCATCCTTACTCAAGCCGTTTCCCTAAGTCCTAAGAGGAGGCAGGGAGGCTTTGCCATCTGACCAGGAACTTCCAGGCACTGGATATGTATTTGAGATATTGGAGATATTTATCCAGTGGATAGGAATGGAGAGGGGAGATTTATACTGCTCAGCGCAAGCACTGAAGCCATCTCTTTCCCAAGATTTATGGAAATGGACACAAGCCAGGTCCTAGAAACCCTGCCAGGACTACATAATGTACATGGAAGTGGGGAGGAGGAGAATGATGTCTCTGATCTCTTATTTCCCTCCCTACCTACATCACCATATACCATAGTGGCCTAGGGAAGGGGCTGGGGTGATCCATCCCTTATGATCTCATCATTTTGATGTCAGCACAGAAGCTACATTCCCAGAACCTTGGAGGACTTAGTTTTCTTTCCTCTGTTGTTCCAGCCATCCTGTTATCCAAGGATGGTTTTCCTGAATCTTGTTCCACACGTCCCCATTAGACTGAAGACTGGCTGTGCACACAGAGAGAAATAATTCATTCACTCAACAAACTTTTATTGCATTTGTTTTCTGTGCAATCTATGTACTATGGTGGATGTACAAGAGCAGCAAGACATGGTCCTTATTCTCAACTACTTTTATAATTTAATAGGGAAGATAAACAAATATATAAATGATACCAATAGATAAGTACCATTGAAGATGAACCTCAAAAGTGCTATGAAGACTCAGAGGAATGAAGAATTCACATCCTATTGGGATGGGAAGAAATCAAGGAAGACTTCATAGAATTTGTACTTGAGCCAGGCCTTTGAAGATAGGAAGAATTTTGACAGGTAGAATTAGGGAATGAGGTCATTCAAGGTTTGAACAAAGGTATAGAGGATAAAAACCCAAAATCTGTTAGGGGTGCATTATGTGAACAGACCTATTCATCTGGAACAGAGTTTGTGAATGGGCATAATGAAAGATAAGATTAGAAAGGTAGACTCAACTCTGACTGCCAAGCCAGAGAGCCAAGACTTTATTCAACAAGTAACCAGGAACCATTAGAGTTTCAGAAGGGGAAATCATGACCAGTTACTACTCTTATTACTGTTTTGTAAATCGGATTAATCTGTGGAAATATCACTGATTCTGGAGACAGAGGATATAGGTTCAAATCTCACTTCTGGTGCTTATATGTGTGACTTATATGGGATGTATAGAGTGTTTAAAGAAGTCTAGCACCTCAGGTGAGAGGGCTTATCCAGTCCTCATCCACCTTCGTGGTTGACCTGGCACTCAACTCTCACCTGTGGCTCCAAAAAGCTATAGCATGCACAGCAACCACATCCCATAAACCACCTCAGAAAATGGGCTAAACCAGATTGAGGGTAACTGACAGGACTCAAACTCATTGGTGACTTGGGGGATGCTTTTCCCAAGCAGATGAAGATTTCCCTCTGTGGAATAGTTGGTTAAGAACAATTTGTTCCAATGGTCATGAAGGTGGATGAAGCAAGCACTATGACGTTCTTAGAGCTTGGTCACACTTGAAGATGTTAAGGTTTTCCACTGCATCCTGGGCCATTGCCAGTCATCTTGACTTTTGTCTTGTCACTCGACTTCACTGACTTAAAAGAGAGTGAGATTGATGATTTTGTGCAATTCTCTCTCACTTAAATCCAGTTCATGCACAAGTCAAGATATCACCCCATGATGTCACTTATTCTCTTCAAGAATGAAGGATGAACAAAATAATGTATGACTTTGGGCAGGTTACTTCATCTTCTACATGTTTCTTCTTCTGTAAAGTAAGAAGGTAGAACTAAATGACTTTGAGCCTAATCTGTACCGAAATAGAAGGCAGGGACCAGTCTGGGAGAAGTGTGGGCTAAGAATGAGAATCTAAAGTAGTATTATAGCACCAGATAAAAAAGAGGTAGGGGAAAACGGCCATGTCTTAGCATCTGAATAGATACAGAGGGAATGAAAAGAATCATATTTGACTAAGATTTCAAGTCTGAGTAAATAGGAGAACAATGGTGCCATTAACTGAAATAGAGGAAATTAATAACTTTTGAAGGCATATTTGAAGGTTGACTTTTATGATTATAAGTAGGGTGAGGAAACAGGCTCTCAGTTCATAGTTGCTGATAGATATAATAGTTAAAGCTCCCAAAAGAAAAGAAGAGAACAGATAGCACCCCACAAATCTGGGTCCATCATCTGTGCCACCAAGAGAAATGGATCCAGCATTCACCTGAGGAATATGGTATGAGATGACATTAAGAAATTACCTTAAAACAAAACTCATCCCCTTTCCTTTTAGAACTTCTCTATGTCTGTGTAAATAAGACTACCAATATCTCTTACTGAATTACACCTTAGATCTTTCCTCCCTGTTACCTCCAATCAGTGCAAGCCACTGAGTCAACCCTGAATCTGAACTCTCAAATGAAGTGTTATGTAATCAGGATATCATCATTCTTGGACACATTGAGGCTTCCTGGACTCCCTCATCTCATTTGGCTAATCTTTTTTTCCTCTGGGGGAGTTGGTGTTGATGATTATAACTGTGGAACTGTAAAAGAGAGTCTTTCAGTAGGGTCTGACTCTGCATGATCCCATTTGAGGTTTTCTTGGCAAAAATACTGGAGTGATGTGCCATTTCTTTCTCCAGCTCATTTTACAGATGAGGAACTGAGGTAAATAGGGTTAAGTGACTTGCTGGGGGGAGTCACACAGTCAGCAAACGTTTACAACCAGATTTGAACTATTGAAGATAGGTCTTGCCGACTACAGAATTGACATTCAACCCACCATGCCTTTTAGATGCCCAAGAACAACAACAGCTAACATTTATATAGCCCAGGCTCTGTGCTAAGGACTTTACAAATTTTATCTTAAGAGGTAAATGCTTCCATTTTACAGATGAGTAAACTTGGGCAAACAGGCTAAATGACTTGTTCAATATTCCACAGCTACTACATATGTAAATACATTTGAACTCAGGTCTTCCTGACTCCAAGCTTAGCACTCTCTCCACTGTACCTTATGTCCAAAGCAGGCTAATATTCAGTAATCCTCAAAGGCCAAGATATGTGCTCAATCTTCAGTTAATTCTTTTTATTTAAACCAAGTTTTTTTTTTCTGCATATCTGTTGTATACCTAGTATTGTGTCAAGCATTGTGGGAGATGCAAAGTCTTTTCAATAGACACTGACCTTACTCTGAAGAAGCTCATAATCTAGATGGGGAGACAAAATATATACACGTAAAATAGCAGCTAACCATCCTAACAGTATGTGTTAAATTGTGTGGGATAGACCTAAATGCTTTTGGAGTTCAGAGGAGGGAAATTGGTAGGGGTTGGTGCAATCAGTGTCAACCAAAACACAAGAATATCCTCCCTCTTCAGATGTGAAGAGTTTAATTTACTAAGTCAATCACAAAAGATACAATCATGAAATAGAAAGTGTTTTCACACCCTAATTGGGTGTCTTAATTTACATTGGCAATTGAACAGAATCCAGTCCCTCAGTCTATTGTTGGATATTAGCCTGGTTCCAAATATTAACTGTATCAAACACACACATACAGTATATGTGCTCTGTGTTGAATGAGGAGTGCATGTGTGTTAATTGAGGGTAGAGAGGGAGCATAGGTGGACAGATGGCTTGTATTGTGAGTGATTAGAGGTTAGGAAGAGCTCCTTGAACCGGGAGGGGATTGAGATTTAATAAATCTCATTCTCTATACCTCTTTGCAATCAGTCCTGGTCTTTTTTCCATACTTCTTAATAATCCCTGTCTCTTTCCTTGGACCTGGCTTCTCCTTCCCCAAGTTTCAGGGATGGGGAGAGGAGGAAGGGAAGGGGGAAATAGGACGGGGATGGGGCTGACTAGTGCCTCTGAAGCCATGACAAACATCAAAATGAGTCTGTGGCTGAGCTCACATGCCATTTCTCCCAACTTGGCCTTTTTAAGCCTAAAACTAGAAGTTCTATTTATAACATATAGCATATGGACTGAGGGATTTTTTTCTTTCTCAAACCTGTAACATGTAAAAATAATAAATTGCATTTATATAGCAATTTCAGATTTACAAAGCACAACAACCTTGGGAAAATAGAGAGCCGAGGTATTATTATCCCAATTTTATAGATGAGAAAGCACAGTCAGCAGGTGTTCTAAACATAATTTGGCCCCTAATCTCCTGACTGCAAGTCCAGAATTCTTTCTAGTATACCATGATAACATTCAGTATAAGGCACTCATAGAGCCCCACCCAGGATGGCACTGGAAGCTGATCTCAAACCCAAATATATCAGTAGGTCTACACAAGCCTTATAAGCCCTTTAACCTTCTCATAAGCATTTGGCACTGATTCCCTTCTTGGTACTCGAGAGTCCCAGTCTTTTTCTGCCTTTCAAGCCAAGAGAAATAGTGATCCTAGACGGTAGAGGTTCTCCAAAGGACTACTCTTCTATCCTCCTCCTAGGCAGAAAGGTGGCTAACCTACCCCAAATCACTGAACATCCAAAAAGGAGGAACTTCCAGGTTCCACAGAGAATTATCTACAGAGTCTGCTTAGGATGCAGAGCCAATGTATAAAGCAACCAAGAAAGCAATAACCATCAAGAGCCAGAGTTATATCCCACAAACAGAGCCTTTCTTACCCTACCCCACATTCTTTAAGAGAAGGAAATTATTGGGTTTTCTGTCTGGGATAGATGGGTAACAGGCCCTTGGATCAGAAGTTTGGCAAATGTAATTTTCACAGCTAATTTGTTGTTCTCCCCATCCCTTTTACCTCCTGCCTATCTTCCCAAAAGAAAGGACTATCAGTCCAGGGAAATCGAGACATTTTCCATAGAGGGGGGAAAACTGATCTTGGTTGAGGACAGGCTAGATGGCTTATTGTTCACTCATTTTTCACTTCTGTCAGACCTTACAAGACCACCTTTTGGGATTCTCTTGGCAAAGATACTAGAGGGATTTGCCATTTCTTTTTGCAGCCCATTTTACAGAAGAGGAAACGGAGGCAAAATTAAGTGATTTGCCCAGGGTCACACAACTAGCAAGTGACTGAGGCTGATTTTAAGCAGAAGAAGATTAGTCTTTCTGACTTTAAGCTTTATCCCACTCACTGGACCACCTAATTTGCTTTAGAAGGATGACTAGGCTAGCCAAATAGAGAACAAAAGGGCAAATGCTGAGTGTCTAGAGCAGAGGTTCTCAAACTCCAGCCGGCGGGCTAGATGCAGCCCACTGAGGACGTTTATGTGTCCCGCCGGTTATGGCAAATGGGCTGAGGGGTGGAGACAGAGTGTGAGTTTTCATTTTTACTATAGTCCGGCCCTCCAAAAGTCTGAGGGACAGTGAACTGGCCCCCTATTTAAAAAGTTTGCGGACCACTGGTCTAGAGGGAGAAAGAGTCAAGTATAGTACATTACTATGGAACTCTCCAGGGTCCTGATTTAGGACCTGTTTCACCAATGAAAAGAACTGTCTCTGGCTTCTCTCAGAATAACTTGGTTGCCAAGATGGCAAGATAGTACCGCAAGCTGAACCCCAAAAGGGTCCAACTTCTTGAAAAGGAAAAGGACTGTTATTCTTATGGGATAATTATATAGTGTAAGATTCTTCCAAGGATAGATATTTCCTAAAACTAGGTGGGTGCTATCTAAATTATTCACCTCTTTGAGGCAGAATTAATTCAAAGTATGCAATTCCTTAAAACCTTTGCCCTGGAGTACATATGAACTTTCCTACCTTTCCCTAGCTACAACTCTGAAGTTCCTAATATCACTATGGAGCCATGATGCAAGGGCTGCACTCTCAGCATGTATTGTGCCCTATCTTCTAATATCTCTATTTCTCTTCTCTCCAACTTGCTTATTTTTATTCCTTCCCTTAATTAAATATAGATTGTAGTTCTGGGAATAGGGAATTATTATTTATTCACAAGCTCCTTTGACTTAAAAGTGCATGCCAAGTGGGGTTGAACTCCCCCTTGTCTCAGCACAGTTGAGTTGTGAAGGGCCTTTGGAGGCAGAGTTGAGAAATTGAGGGACTAGGCTTGATTTTTCTCCTAACCCCCAGAGGGATTGGGGTGGGGAAGTGGCCTGACAAGGCAGGAAACAGCTGCATAGTACAGTAGGAAAAGAATCAGCTCTACCTGGATTAAAATCGATTTAATAATTGAGCTTCAGGCAAAATTAATTAATCTCTCTGGCCTCAGGTTCCTCATCTGTGAAGTAAGGGAGTTGGACTATATGTACTTTGAGGTCCCTTCTAGCACTCAATCCATGATCTTATAAATACTTATTTTAATTTTCCTTATTTGAACTTTATTTTATATCCCATTTACTCTATCTTACAAAACCAGGTCTGAGAGAACTTTATTCCCTTGGAAAGTATCTGTTCTGCCCAATTCACACTGAAGTGTGAATGACTGATACTAAATCACTCTGTTGTGTAATCTCATCCACATCTCTTAGCCTCTCTATATTGACTTCTTCATAGCCTCTGATAATTACTATCTCAATAACTTTAGACCAATCACTTGACTCCTCTAAATCTCAATTTCCTTATCAGTTAAATTAGGAGATTTGATGACTTAGTCTTTGTCATTCCTTCTTATGAACATGGAATCCAGAGAAGATTATAAATATATAGCTTTGGCAGCAGAAGATACATTAAGACAACTGGCTGGATTGAATCACAGGGTCCATATAGTCTGAAAAAGTAGACACAACTTGAAAGGCCTTAGTAAGTCCCTAAATATCTCCCCACTATTCTGTCACTAATACTTGAAATTCCTACTATTAAAGCTTCATTCGTTTCAAATAAAAAGTCATTCTCTGCTGAAATTTACCCAAGAAGGGCTGAGGCAGAAGCTGTTCTCAGTCGTTAGCACCTCAATGTGAATTGAAAGCATCAGCTCCTTTCTTGGGAAATGAATTTTCATACGATTTAGAGCTGGGGGGAAACTTAGAAATCATCTTGTCTGAACTCCTTATTTTCCAAATGAGAAAGTGAATGTGATTTACTAAAGGTTACACAGCTTCAATGCCTTTTCCATTATACCATTTTACTAAAGGTTTAAAAGAAGGACTCTTAATCTGAGGTCCATTGATCAAGAACATCCATAGAAAAATTTCAGATGGTCCGTGAATTTTAAAAAATTAGCTTTTTATTTTCATTTACCTGTAATTCAGATTTATCATTTCATTCAGTTATGACTTTTTAAAGCTTTTTATGTATAAGAGGGACAGAGACTGCACCTGCTTTTACAACTTTAAAAAAATTTAATTTTTGGAAGTTACATTTTGAGTTCTGAGTGTTCTCCTTCCCAATCCCACACTAAAGAAGGGCAACATTTGATAGAGATCTATAGATCTATAAGCTATAGATAGAGATATAGATACAATAAATACTTCCATATATCTGTTCTTTCTCTGGAGGTGGGTAACATCTTCCTTTATAGGTCCTTTGTAGTTGGTCTAAATAGTCATATAACTTAGAATAGTTTAGCCATCCACAGTTACTCTATGAATAATATTGCTGTTACTATATGCAACTTTCTCTTGATTCTGCTCATTTTACTCTTCATTATTTCATACAAGCCTTTCCATGTTTTTCTAAAATCAACCTGCTCATCATTTCTTATAGCGCAGCAGTATTACATCACAATTATATACCACAACTTGTTTAGCCATTCCCCAATTAATGGGCACCCTCTCAACTTCCAGTTCTTTGCCAACACAAATAGAGCTGCTATAAATATTTTAGAACACATAGGTTCTTTTTCTTTTTCCATGTCTTGTTGGGAAACAGATCTAATAGTCATATTGCTGGATCAAAGAGTATACACAGTTTTATAACTCTTCAACTGTGATTAATTTATTTTTAGAATCGTAGGCTATATATATTTGTATTGATAGGAGTACTTTTCACTGTATTAAAGAATTGGAAGTAGAATAGAGTAAGGAAAACCTAAATAAATCATAACTCATTAATATGATGGAATATCATCACACCACATAAAAAGATAGATAGAAAGAAAACCAAATCATGGGCTAATATTAATTGAAACAAAGAAAAGCAAATAAAACAGTGAAAATATTATAGACAATGACAACATGTAAGTAGAGAAAAAACAACAAATTGAAATTGAAAACTATATTATTATATGATCAAGCTGAGCCCCAAAGAGGAATTGAGATGTGCCTCTTTCCCTTCTATTTAAAAGGTTTTGTTTTTGTTGTCTTCCTTTGTTCTCAAAGAGAGCCAAAATGATATCACTCTGTTAGAGTCAAATTAGTGTGTCTAATGATTGCCAATCAGACCAATATGAGCTTGAAATGCTCTGCCACTGGTCAGACACAAATTGTCTCTATGAACATTTGGGATGGTCAGTTGTGACTTTTAGAAAAATCATTTTGCAAAAGGATTCATAGGCTGCACCAGTCTGTCAAAGGGGTCCTTTACACACACACACACACACACACACACACACACACACACACACACACACACACACACAGAGTTAAGATTCCCAAATTTAAATGGTATAAGATGACGGATCCAGAAGACAAAATCTTGGCCATGGACAAAACCAGGTTTGATTAGAAGGGTCTCTAGTCATTCTTTAAGGGAACATTAAGGAATTAGGGGCTTCAAGGCAAGGGATAAGACCTCTAAAATTGGAGGAACCAGTGCAATCAAAGACACTCTTCACTGATTTCCTAGTATTGCCAAGGACAGGCTTTATGTCAACAAAATGGTTCTGACTCCAGAAAAAATCAGTTAGGTTTAGGACAAAAAAGCAGCCTCTGCTTCCACCCACTGCCATTCGTCTTCCCTCCCACCCCATTCCACCTCACCCCCATCTGCCTCTTGGCCTGCCTCCTATACTCTTCAGGCAGTCACCCACAGCTCCTAGGCTAAGGTGCCTGGGCCTTCAATTCAAATTGAGAAAGCTCTTTCCTTCCTTCCCTGCTGTTTTTCCCTCCCTGGCCCCATGGTATTCAACCAGTCTCAGTGACTAACTAGGGAGTAGCACTCTCTTCCAGATCAATCCCATTCAATGATCTTTCAGCTATAATTAATGTTTGCTGTGTAATTAGATTGATTTTTTTATGTACTCTGAAAGATGAAGAGAATTTATAGAGTTGGGAGGGGGGTAGGGAAGGGCAGGCACAGCTGCTGAGACTGTAAGATGCAGAAAAGCCTGACATTCAAAAGCTCATACAATTTGGCCTCAGCCCACCTTTCCAACTGCATTTTTTACTATTCCCTACAGAGTACTCATGACCTCAACCAAAGCTATGTCAGTTATATCCCACAGACATGTTTTGTATATTCCCATGCTCAAGTATGGGAAGCAGTATGGTGTAGAATACTTGGCTTAAAGTCTTGAAGACTTGGGTTCAAATTTCACTCTAGTTCCTTACTACCTATGTGACTATGAATGAATCGCTTTTCTTCTCTTTGCCTCAGTTTTGTCATCTGTAAAATGAAGGAGTTGGATTCAATAGTCTTAAAGATCATTCACAGCTTTAAATCTATGAACTCCTAAACACTGTCTTTGCCTACACCATTACCTGTTTTCAGAGTACCTTCCCTTTTTAATCCAACTCCTATTCATCTCTTAAGACCAACCCCAATGCCACATCTTGCACAAGCCTTCTCTGAGCACCCCTGTTCATACTGACTCCTCTCTCCCTTCTGAGTTCCTACAGCATTGATTGCTTATAATGGCACATTTGGTAGATCCCTCATTTCATGGCAATTGTGAGTGTATGTCTTAACTCCTCCATTGCATATAGAGCTCCCAAGGATGACTCTTCTATATAAGAAATGTGGTGTAGTGGGGAAAGAACAGCAGGACGTGGATTTTGTGCTGTTGTTCAGTAGTTTTCAGTTGTGTCTGACTCTTCACGATCTCATTTGGGGTTTTCTTGGTAAAGATATTGGAGTTCTTTGCCATTTCCTTCTCCAACTCATTTTACAAATGAGGAAATGGAGGCAAATAAGGTGAAATGACTTGTCACACAGTTAAGTGTTTGAGGCCAGATTTGAACTCAGGAAGATAAATCTTTTCAACTTCAGACCTAGTACTCCCACCTAGCTGTCCCAATAGTTAACTGGTATTTGAAAAATAGGTATCAGAACAAGACTGAATAGGGCAGTGTGTGTGTGATAACTAGTATTTATTAAGCATCTCTCTGCACAGGCCCTGTGCTAAGTGATGGGAATACAGAGAAAGGCAAAAGACAGACCCTAATCTCAAGAAGTTCCCAATCTAATGGGGGAGACAGCAGAAAACAATTGTGTATAAGCAAGATATCAACAGGATAACTTGAAGATACTCTCAGAAAAAGGCAATAACATGAAAGAAGATTGGGAATAGCATCAGAAAGTGGGACTTAAGCTAAAATGGGAAGAAAGCTAAGAGAAGGATCTAAGGAGGAAGAGAGTTCCAGATATGGGGAAAAGAGGATAGAATTAGTTTGAGGTAGGAAACCAAGGATATTTGGGTCTCCAGTTTAAGGGTAAGCCCAACCAGAGTTAAATCCATTATAATTGAATTCTATCTGGAAGCTTATGGCAGCCATGTTCTCCAGAGGACCAAGGCCAGAGACTTTGTCTACCCTTCCAATCCTCATCTCCATCTCTGATATCTCTGCTCATGACAGAGGCTATTCTAGAATTCACCAAAGAAAATACTGTCCAATTTGCTGTAATCTTTCTTCTTCAGTGATTCTTTATTGCCAACTGTGTGTTGCAGTCCCAACCCACTTAAAGAAGACTCAATATGTTGAAAATCTGGATTCACTTAAAGGTTAACTTGGGATTTACAAAGGCATCTTTTGTTTTATGAAGCAATTCACTACAAACATCTATACACAGCTTGAACACATCTAATAAGGTAATCTAGCTCCTGACCAGTATTTCTATGGAGGGCAAGAATAATAATAACAAAAACACCATCACCAAAAACAAAAGATAATAGTAATTTTTATTATTATAATAACTCATACTTGTATAGCTCTTTAAGGGGTAAAGGTTGTCATCATAAAGGGAAACAAATCACTATCACGCGTGATGCTTCCCAACAAGTCGGGAATGACTGTCTCAGCAAAAAGAGCTCAGGACTGGAGATCTGGATTCTGCACTTGGGTGCAGCATTGACTGTGAGCAGTAGACTTTTGCAAGATGTTTTCACTCCTCTTAAATGGCCAGGATAAACCTAATTTTCTTGGTGGTAGATGAGGATAGAGGAAGAAACAATGATTCACACAAACGAAGAACTTCTGAATTCTATGAGTCCTAGGGGAAAAAATGTCTTATAAAGTTATAGTATCCTTATTGATATTATTATTTCACCTTCACATCCCAGAGAAACTCATTACTATTTAGGACCTATTAAGAAATCTTTTAATGGACTAGAAATCTCCTGATAGTGTAACCAAAATCTAGGCAGCTTAATGGATAAAGTGGTGGATCAGGAGTTTTTGGACTTGGGTTCATAATCTTCCTCAGATATTTACTAATTAGTTCCTTAGATAAGTTACTTAATTTTTATGTCCCTTAGTTTAGTCATCTATAAAATGAGACTATTGGACTCAATGTCCTCAGAGTCATCTTCACTTTCCTTCATAATCAAAATCCAATCAGTTGCCAAGTCTTATTGATTCTACTTCCTTAGGATCATCCCAAACATCCATCCCACTCTCTCCCATCATGTAACAATACTCTCTTACTCATTTCCTCTCACTTGGGTTATTGTGAGTCTCCTAACTGGTTTTCCCAACTCCACTTTCTTCGCTCTTCAATCCATCTTCCACAAGCTGCCAAAGTAATATTCATAGTAGAGCACAGAAAGTCTAACTACATCACTCCCATGCTCAAAGAGTCCCAATAGTTCTCCATCATCTTTAAAATAATATACAAACTTTCCTTTAACATGTGGTACCCTTCACAGCCTGAATCCACTATACTTTTGAAGACTTGTACAACATTTTCTTTCTTAAATTCTGTGTTCTAGTTAAATCATCCTATACAATATTCCATCTTCCATTTCCATGACTTTTCATAAGTTGTACCTGTATGTTCTCCTCACTTTGACCTCTTGTAGACTTCAGTTCCCTTCAAAACTCAAAATCCAATATGAGGACTTTTCTGAGAGCCAAGTTGCTAATGTCTCCCAATTTTCTCTCTCTTCTCCTCATCCCTCACTTTTCTATCTCTCTCTCTCCATTCTTTCTTTCCCCCATCTCTTTCTTCCCCCCTCTCTTTTTTCCCCTCTTCCTCCTCCTCCTCTCTATTACCTATTGCTTCATCTGATAAATCTTTGCTTTGTTAGGCCAGGAAGAGCTTTGTTTTATACCATGTCATTATGCCATTAATATCTAAACCAATGCCTGACACATAATAAGTATTTAATAAATATGTGTGGATTGTTTCCGATGATATGGTAGTACATGATTGGCAAAGATAGAATTCAATAACAGGTTCTCTTGATTCCAAGTTTAGTACTTTCCCGCTGTACCATGCTACCCTCACGGAGGTATGAGGAGAATCTATCTATTGGTGATATAAAATCCCACTTTGTAATTGTTACCCAAATCAGTTTTCCAAGCTCTCTCTCATTTGTTGGGTTTTGATAAAACCAGTAGCTAAGATGATAACACACATATGTGTTCCCCCTTCTTCCCAAGTTTAGCACCTGCTGACACACATATGTCTGTGTGGGTTTATATGCGTAGGTTTGGGGGATGTTTTTACTACTTTAGTATTGGTTTTTAGCAAATGACTGGTATGTTGGCCAAGATTTGGTCAGTTATTATGGTTCTATCCCAGTACATCTCTTATGACTAATTTCTAAACTAGCCTTAGGTGTGTGCTTAAAATGCTCTGTTAATTCGTTTATGAATCTAAATTTGAAGGCTAATTTCTGATAAGTGATCTTAGCAAGAAAATTATTCCTATTAGTATAATTCAGCGCAGCTATGGCACAGCATCTAATATAATAATGATATTTGTCATTCTTATGAGAGATAGCAAGGCATAGTGAATTGAGAGCTAGTTTCAAAGACAGAAAGACCTGAGTTCAAGTTCCATCTGAGACACATGTTAATTGTATTAGCCAGTACAATCCATATTGTTTTTCAGTGCTTTAGACCAAGGGTTTTGGTGGGTTGTTGTTTTTTTTTTTTAACTTTTTTCACTTGTAACCTATTTTCGCCCATGAAATTTTTACAAGACTTTAGATATATAGGTATATAAAATGTGTGTACATAAATCAAACATTTACTGATAACAAGTTATAATTTCATAACCCCCCCATATCCAGTTATGAAATCCCTTATGGGGTCATGACCCACAGTTTAAGAAGTTTGGTTCTAGACAACTTAATAAGTTACAAAATTAGGGCAGGTCTATATTGGTAAAGGAGTTTTATTTCTTTAAAGGACCCTTTCAATATCACAGTCCCTATCTCTCTGTTATTTTTATATGGTGTAAGTTCTTTGAAACTCTGTTCTTGTAGAATCCTAAAATGTTAGAGCAAGAAATATCCTTACAGACCATCTAGGGAAACTTCCATCATGGAACAGATGATGAAATTGAATCCCAGAAGAATAAAGTGATTTATCTAACATCACACAGCAGGTTTAGTGGGAGAGCCAGTTTCAGAATCCAGGTTTTCTGACTTACCAGTATACTATGAAACACCCTTTTCAATTGCCCTCCAGATTCATTCATTAACCCCCCAAACACATTGCCTTTTCTCTCCTTCAAGCCCCAGGTGCTCGGCAAACACAGGAGAAAGCAGAGTCCTCTTCCAAAAAAGCTCACAGCCAAAATATCTTTGTAAATGTCAGCGTGATAAATCTGGACTGAGTGTATGTCCGGGATTCAGAGACCTTGTGCAAAGGTTAGGACCATTACTCATCATTGGGGCTTGGAGGCCAGAGCCCCCAATGCAACCCATTCAAACCTGACCTTAAATCATCAACATCATGGGTGTTTAATCCCATGCAGGCCAGGGCAAAAAGCATTGAGTAGACAAAGAAGGAAATGACACACTCTTAGCTTTCAAAGGACCCCTGGCTTGTATGTAATGATCACCCTAAATCCAAAAATGGGCAGTTAGAGAGCATTGGATGAAGAGTCCAGGTGCAGGAGGGCTAGGCATCCAGTTTCACCAAGTAAAAGCCCTGTTCACCCCAGCTGACAGAGACTATAATGGCAGCCAAGATTCAGAGCTCAGTCCCCCAGGTATAGATTAATTACAGTCTAGGAATGGGTCAGCTTCACTCCTAGAATATAGGGAAAATATTTAGAAATGCACAAAATAAATATATATAAAATTATAAAGAAAGCCAATTATATTGAAATAGTTAACATATTTTTTTTAAAAGAAAAAGTCACAGACTCTATTTTAAGAACCCCTTTCCTAAACTCATGCACAAGTAGAAGTAGGAGTTATCCTAGAATATTATCTACTGTGATTTAAACAACATAAATCTATATATTTATAGAGAAACTGAGACCTCAAAAAGTTGTGACCTGCCCAGGTAACAAAGGTACCAGAACCAAGCCAAAATTCAATTTGGTTTTCTGAAGGAGCTAAGGCTACTTCCATTAAACTGTAACAAAGTGGGAGCTTCCCCAACAGAAAAGACAAACAAAAAGGGATTTGGGGGAAAGAATACACTTCCCAAACTCATAACTCTTTCTACCTCTCTTCTTTCCCATGCCTTGTTATTAGTTCCTGTCCCGGACTTTTTGCTGTTTAATGCCTAGAGGACCTTGAGCCAATATTGCGAGCCAGGGGGATGGACAAGGAAAGGAGGGAGCTGAAGAAATGTCTCTGGCTTCAGAGTTTTGCCTTGTCCTTTACTGGTCTGCAGTGACCTTGATTCAACAAGCCTGACTAGGTATAATGGAAAAAGAATTGGACCTGGAGACCTAGGTTCAAATTCTGTCACTTCCCAGCTGTATTTTTTTTTGAGTAAGTTGACTGATTTCTCTGGACCCCCAATGTCCTCAACTATGAATATATAATATATATATATATATATATATATATATATATATATATATATATAATACTATATATAATATATAATACTGCTTTTGGTACCAAACTTATGGAGTCATTTCAAGGCCTCCAGTGAGGTCATGTCAAAAAAACTTTGCACACCTAAAGGGTGGCTACCATGTGTGTATCTGCTACTATGTTTATTATTACCCTTTAAGGTCAAAGAATGGCACTTTTTTGGAGTAAAGCAGAAGGGACTCAGGATACCCCAAGCAAAGGACTTTTCCAATCATCAGAATCATAAAATACCAGATTAGTCCATTATAATCTTAGAGAAGAAAGAGACTTGGGAAAACATTTAATCCAACCCAATCATTTATTAAAATGTTTTCCTTCCCCCCCCATGTTGTCTATTTCTGCCTTTTAAATTTATTTGCCATTTCCCAGTGCTCTTCCTCTCAAAAGAACCTTTTCTTTTATCAAAGAAAGTTAAGCAAAACAAACTTACATACTATTCATCTCTTACAACATCTCCTTCATTCTGCATTTCTCTAATATCAATCACATCAACATCAGCGTAGCTGCTGTCCATTGGTTTCTAGACTTAATCCCTTAATTTTATAACAGGATAGAGCCCTGGGAATCTTTTAGTCCCCTCCCCCTCCTCAAGGTCCGGTATGTTTAAAGTACTCCCTCCGGACTAGGCACGGGGGATGGATGAGATGAGCTCAAAGCTTTCCCAAATCCTCTCTGATTCTGTCCACCAGCACCACCACAACCACTTCCCCAGCTATCCAAAGTTATACTCTTCTCTGGCTCTGCCACATCCCCCTGCCAATGCCTGGGCCAGAAGCCATTGCAGAATGATTTCTCTCTGTAACAGAAAACATAGATCATATTTTTTAATTTAAAAAAGATGCCCCATGGAAGTAGAACAGGCTATTAAATATTTTGTTCCATAATTAACAGCAAAGCTGGGCCCCAGAGCTCTATGGATGGAGGGAGCTTTGGCCCTAGGTCTGAAAGATTTCTTATCTTCTTTGATAAATAAAATTCAGTCTCCCAATAAATATCCACCAATAAAATAAGGAGATTTTAGAAACCGTAGCGGACCCAGCATCAACCCTCAGAAGATAATTTCTGAACTGTAGCTTCCCCATTCTTCCAATACCAGGTTGGTGGAGGAGCTGGTTCTAAAACCCAAGTGTGCTCGTCCAGGGTGCCCTTTCTGTGTTGCCACAATGGAAAGAATAGATCCTAGGTCATTCACCCAGTGATTTGTTGTGAAGGAAAAGACAAGAGAGGAAGGGGCAAGATTGGTATCCTGAAGTCAGCTGAAGTTCATCTCTGCCCCATTGATTTACAGCATCACAGGGCCTTCTTCCCACACCCTGGAACCCCTGAGGACCACTCTCTGGATATCCTTCCCAGAATCTGGTTAGGAAGTGGGCATGAGCAGGGGGTGTCGGGGTAAGGAAATTTGGAAAAACTAGTTATATCAGGAGTAGAGAAGAGGACTTGGAATCTAGTGATTTGGGACAGAATTTTAGTTTTCTTCCTCCATAAAATGGTTGTGAGGAAGATCAAACAGCCAGACCCACAGAGTTGGGATCCATGACTAATTGCCATTTCATTTTCACTATACACAGTCCCCCTCTGGGTAGCTGTGGTAGCACACCACGAGTCCTTCCCCTTTCTCTCATGACCCTGACAGAGAGGTAGGGGAACCTCTAATCACTTGGGATTGATGGGGGGGAGGTGGCAGTGGAAACATGTCCTCCCCGTGAGGTCATTCCCCCCTCCCTGGGGATCCTCCATCTGCCCAGTTTTTCCTCTACCCCTTCTCCATCTGGCCACCTCCTAGCCCCTCCTGTTTTCCTGCCAATCCCAGAAGGTAAGGTCAGAGCCAGCCGAGGTCAGTATTCCTGGCCCTCCCCAGCCCCCTGGCTCCTGGATCACAGAGAAGGACCCAGGCAGCCCTTCTAGGCCCTTTCTGCCGAGTCAGCACTGCCCAGTGTGCCAACCCCCCTGGCTTGCGGGGAGCATCAAGCCAAGGTTTTATGGATAAATATGAAGAGGGAGAGGCAGCTAAGGGAGGGGGGTGATGGATTGCTTTGGGAGCCGACAGCAGGGAGCTCACAGCTTTGAGCCCCTCCCACCTCTTTCTTCCTTTCAGCTGAGAGTAGTGCCCAGAGCCTGGGGGACAATCTCCCCTGAGTCTCAGTTCCCAACCCAGGGGATATGGGATCAAACATTTTAAAGATTGCTCATCATCCTTAGAGAGAGTCCCTCTGGGAGATGAAGTGTTTCTGGGGGCTTGGAACTTGGCAAAGAGAAAAGAATAGCTGATGGAGCTTCTCTGTTAGTCCCAGTTGTCTGGCTGATATCAGCCCATGCTGATTACTATAATAACAATGCTATCAGTTTTTAAAAGAATGTTCCTCATGAACCCATAAGTAGATAATATCAGTAGTATTATACCCACTTTCCAGGTAAGGGAAAAGAGGCTAAAAATAGATTAAGTGACTTGTTTTTAGTCAAGGTGTTGGAGCTGAGATTCAAGACTCCAACTCTGGTCCAGGGAAAGGAAAGGGGAAAGAATAAACATTTATATAGAAGCTACTATGTGCTTTTACAAAATAGGTCATTTTTGTCTTCACAACTCCTCTGTGAGGGAGATGCTATCAATTTCTAAGTTAAGTGATTGTCAGACTGGGTTTGAACTCAGAACTTCCTGACTCCAGGCTCAGCACTCTATCTACCATGCCACAAAATGCTTCCATCCCCTGCATCTTTTGAGAACAGTGCTAATTGTCTGGAGAATACCATCCTATTAAGGCCCAGAAGAAGGGCAGAGGGCTAGGAAGGGCTATTGATGCAGTATTCAGGCTACATTTTATATTTGGCCTAAATCCAAATAAGTCTTGAATCCAAGAATCAAAATCTGGGAACAGTTCATTCAGAAAGCACTTACTGATTCTACTTAAGCATTTATTAACCATCTAGTACATATAATGATTCTGAGTTAGGCCCTGGGGACACACAAAAAAATAGTCCCATAATCCCCTCAAGGAGTTTATAGTTTTGTATGGAGATATTTACTTAGATAATATGATGTCATTGATAATAAATGTTCACCCTACTTTCATCTTTCCTTTCCTATAGTTCTTGATCTTGTTTTCACTCTACAGAATATCTACCCAATATTCCAGTGGCTTCTTTCTGCTTATCTTGCTTGATCTCTTTTAAAATAGTTTTTATTTTTCCAAATGCATGCAAAGATAGTTTTCAGCACACATATTTGCAAAAACAAAAAAACTTTTATGTTCCAAATTTTTCTCCCTCTCTACCCCTCCCCAAGATAGCAAGCAATCCAATATAGGTTAAACGTGTTTTGCTATGATCTTTTACCTCTGGCATTGTTCCTCTCTTGTGAACATCTCTCTCTGGGTCACACTTCCTTTTCTAATCATAAATTTCCAACATGACTTATAGAAACAATAATCATAATTATTGATAGAGCTTTAAGATTCTCAAAGTGTTTTTTTAAATATCAGTTCATATTGGCTCCATTTTCCAGATGAAGAAACTCATATCCAAAAAGGTTAGGTGACTTACCTAACATTATATAGCTAATAAATGGGCAGGGTTTGAAGAGAGACTCTTATTCTAAATCCAATACTGTTCCCATCGAGGTTAACTTGCAGGTGGCCATACTACTTTTAAGTATTAATGATTGCTGTTTGTCCCTCCTTCTCAAAGAAGATCAAGATTTAAACAAAAATCTCCTCATGTCAGCTCAAGCATTCTCCTCACAATACCATGCTGTCTCTCTAGTATGTGATAAATACTTTAGAGAAGTAGAGAGAACTTTAAGAATTGAGAGCTGATTTCTGATTTGGAGGCTTCTGGAAGGCTTTATGGGGAGGGTAGCATTTCACTTGATGCTTATATACTGCTTCTTACACTACATTTCACCCTCATAAGACCATCACATAGAAATGTGATAAGCAAAGATTTTGAGTTGGAACGAACCCTAGAAATAATTTAGTCCAGCTAAATGAGGAAAGAACCTCAGAAAGGTCAATTATTTTATTTAAGGTCTCATAGCCAGTAGCCAAGATTCAAATCTTGTTCTTCAAACTCTGAATTTTATAGTCCTTTCACGTTTTTATACTCTTTTGACAAATGATACCTCCAAAGTTCTCAATGAGTACCTAACAAAACAGGTTCTCCAACGCAAGATTTAACTCCCATTTGTCTGCTTTGTTCTCTGCTGCTCTGTTGCAGAGGGATGCTGTTGAGAATCAGTGGGTCTTTTTTCTGTCTTCCCTTGCTGCACTTGCCACTTGTTTTTAATGCTTCCTGGCCCTTTCTAGTATGTCTCCATTTCAGGATCCACTGCTGAATTCACCACAGGGGTGTAAGGAGGCCCCTGGAGAAAACACAGAAACATTAGCAGTAAACATGATCTATTGGCAAAACATTGAAACAGAAAAAAAAGTTATTGATCTATAACTTTTAACCAATTCCCCCATCCAAATAATATTGGCTTGCAGCCTAATTCTCTCCCTCTGGCTGTGTGATGATGCTTGGTAAAGTTCATTCCATCAGCAAAAACCCCAGCCCGGCCCCTGGCCTCAGGGCCAATCGGTAGCTCCCGTTAGGGCTGAGTGATTGAGGAGAGAAACAATATTTTTAGACAGATCCTCCTCCACCTCAGAGCAGCAATGCCTATTATGCAAATTAGGTCATAAGAAGTTTAAAAGTCTGGAACCGTCATATTTCTTTATTTCATTAAGAGCGACGCAAGCTGGAAAGTTAATGTGACAGAATGAAGCCAGTTTCAGGACACAAACACTGATGCCTTCATTGTCCTGGGGAAGGCTCAGTGATCCAGGCTTTGGGGAGGGGAGGCAAAATTGAGGGAACATGAATGACAGCTGTTCAAAAAGCAATCAGCCTGCCGGGATCCTGGAGGTCATGGTATTGCCAAATTTCCAGAATTGTAAAAGACCTTAGAAGTCATAAAGTCCAATCCCCTTATTTAACCAATTGAAGTAATTAAAAGCCAGAGAAGAATGCTACGAGAGGAAATAAAAGGAGAGCCTGGAGTAGGAAATATGAGAAGAACTGGGTCTGAAAAGACTCTAGAAGGCATGAAAAGGAGATCAGAATCGTCCTCAGAATAGGGTTTGAAATATCCTGGGTTCTGGTACAAAATACTTTAAGACTTTGTTCAGGTCACTTCTTTGGAGCCTCAGCTTCCTCATCTAAAAAATGAGATCATGTGCCTACTCAGCCTACACTGTGGTGCCGGTGTGAGAATCAAATTAAATCTTATTTCAATATTTTAATGAATCAGTGATTTCCTCAATGAAAAAATCAGTCACCAAGAAACCTACCAGGTGGCAGACATTGAGATGGTGCTGGGTATATAAATACACAAGATAGCCAATCTTTGAACACATTGATTTGTGTACCTCTTGCAGTGATGCAACCCTAAAACTATCAAGACTTCTCTTCTTGCATGCCTCTTGTCCATTTCCTCCAACAAATCCTTCTGAGGGGATCCATGCTTTAGCCAGCCCCTTGGTAGTTTTCCTCTATGTCAAGAGTTAATCTTTTGGCGGTCTTTTGGTAAAGCTTAGGGACAAACCTCTTCTCAGAATAATGTTTTCAAATGCATAAAATAAAATACATAGGTTGTAAGGGAAACCAATTGCAGTGAAATATAGTTGTCTCTGTCTATATTTATATCCATCTATCTAGATATAGATGTATATTTAAATTCATAGCCCCCAGCTTAAGAGCCCCTACTTTAGATCTTTTAATATTACATGAATTTTTTTTTTTAAAGTCCCAGAAAACATTGTCTGGGTTCCCCTATAGCACAAGGTCAATCTTTCCATCTATGATTTCTCACTCTTAATACACAGCTACCTGTCCTGCCCTTCCTTCCCCTACACACACACACACACACACACACACACACACACACACACACACACACGCATGCATATATTTTTACACCATTTCTTATGTGCAGTTCATCATTGTTGCATTAATACCTTGCAAGCTATTTATTCTCAGCATGCATCTCTCCATTACTCTTTGAGTGATTTGCTTTTATTCCTCTGTGGATGTGGTATTCCATGATTCATAATCATAAAATGTTGCTGGAAAAATATTGGTGATTGTTTTTTAAAAGGCATGAGCTTTTGTTTCAGAGAGATCAGTATGGTTGAAAACCCAGCATAACTTCACAAATGAAATTCATCCTTTTCCTCCCATTCAGTTCTGGAACCCACTCCTTACACATTTATAGTGTCTGTCTAAGATATAAGAACTGATGGACCAGCCCAATGGGCTGCCCAACCAAGTGTAATATCAGACTCTGTGCAGCTGGCATTCTCCATCCATTTATTTGATATTTTTCCCCTGTGCAGCTTGTTGGGCTGAAGAATCTCTAGTGGCTGTGTATTTCTCTTAAGGGTCTGTACAATATCAAATGATATCACAGTCATAGGAACATGTTGAAAAGTTAAAAGTATTGGGTAAATGTAAGATGTTATTATGACTCTAATACTTCCAAGATCCATTTTTTTATTATCAATGTGAGTCTTATTATTACTGATATAGATTACAGCCCCTTTATGATTAGATAGGCAAACTTTTTAGAATTCTTGCAAAAAAAATAATTCACTACTGCCACCCAGCTACTACCACCTCCCCAGAAGATATGCTCACTGAGGCCAGATATTATTTTTGGTTTTGTATTTTGTATTTCTAGCAAATGCCTTGTACAAAAGGAACACTAAATAAATGGATGTTGAGGCACTTTGGAATTGTGGAAAGAGAATTGGATTTGAAATTAGAGGACATTGGTTCAAATATAAGTTTTTACACTTACTAACCATGTCAGCTTGGGCAACCACCCCAGTGAGTCTCAGTTTCCTCATCTGTCAAAGGAGGGTGTTAGATCTATGATCTTATATAAGATAAACTTCAACTATCTGGGGCAGTTCTGGGGCAACTTTGATTCATTATTCAAAACCTTTCCAGTGAGATAGTACCTGACAGAGTTTTCATTCTAGGACTTTGATTTAAAGAAGCCACAATAATCCCTTTACCACATGAAACATGCTAAAGCATGTTTAGCAGATAAAAATGTTGTTCTTTATAATCACAATGAAAAGCCACATGACAATGATAGGCAGTTAGCCTTGAAGTCCAAAAGACCTAGATTCAAGTCCCATCTCTGATATATGTTACCTGTGTGATCTAGCAACTCTAAAACTAGAAACTGTAGAGTAGGTACCTTATCCAAGAGCTCCCTATGTCAATGAAATCCCAATATCCATTCCCTAAAACATAAAATATTGATAACAATAACAGTATACAGCTGCCTTTCTGGGGGCAGAAATCCTGATTCCCTTCTTCCTCTTAGTACACTTTTGCAGTTTCTATCATCCCCCCAATCCCTCCTCCTAGCCAGGATCTTCCCAACAACAGGCAGACCATTTTGGCATCTACCTACCATTAAAGGCATAGCCTTCTCTAAGAAAATTAAATCTATGAAAATGTATTTATTCAAAAGATGATTTGTGGAGGTACAGTGGATTATTAATTTGCAAAAAAGCTTCTTTTCATAGAATCATAGTTGGAAGGGAACTTTTGTTGTTCATTTTCAGTCATGTCTGATTGTTCATGGCCCAGTTTGGGGTTTTCTTGGCAAAGATACTGGAGTGATTGTTATTTCCTTTTTCAGTTCATTTCACAGAAGAGGAAACTGAAGCAAACAGGGTTAAGTGATTTGTCCAGAGTCACACAGCTAATAAGTGTCTGTGACTGGATTTGAACTTAGGTCTTCCTGACTCCATCCACTGCGGCACCTGACTATCCAAAACAGACTTTATATTCCATCAAATCCAATCCACTTATCTTACAGTTTGAGTAAACTGAGGATTATTTTGATAGCTATTTGGAGAGTGGATTAGAGGAAAGAGACTGGAACCTAGAGACCCATTAAGAGACAATTATAATAATTCAAGTGAAAAATGATAGGAGCTAACCTAGAGTGATGATTATAGAGAAGAAAGGACTGGAGCTAGAGTTTAGATGTTAAAAAATATTTTTAAAAGATGAACAGAAAACTGACACTAAGTAGTCATGTGATCTTGGGCCAACTTCTGACTCTAAGAATTCTGGATTTGAAATCAAAGAAACTATATTCACATACTGGATTTCCTATTTCTTATTCATATGATATTGGACCACTTAACATCTCAAGGCCTCAATGTTAAGTGAACATCTGATAGAATTGCATTATATAATCTCTAAGGTCCCTTCCCATACAAAACCTATGATCCTGTGACCTTCTCTGAACTTTAATTTCTTTACCTGTAAAGAAAGGGATTGGACTAGATCAAACTATGGCCCATAGGGCTATAGGGCAAACTATGTTCCAAGAGTCAAATCAGCCTCAGCCCATGAGCTAAGAATGATTTTTGCATGTTTAAATAAATTTTGATTATATTTTAAAATTGTAAAAATCATTCTTAACTCATGCTTCCCCTAGGCTAAATAATTTTTGAAGTCCCTTCAAGGTCTAACATTCTAGGATTAAATGAAAGTGAATATAGAATCTAAGAAATGACATAAAACTTTCAGATTTAATACATTTCACTTGGGAAAACCTACTGATCTACCCTCTTAATTTATCAAGTACTGAACATCTACTATGTGCCAAATTCTGTGCTTCACATGTCAGGGATTGTAAGAAGAAATTTATGGCATATTTTCTTTTTATATTAGCCTTATTTTAAATTATGCACCTCCCCTGTTTTCTCCACAGAGTCAGTCCTTGTTTAAAAAAATTAAGAGAAAACAAATTCATCAAGCAAGCCTAACCATATAAGCAACTTTACATACCCATAGTCCCCCACTAATACAAGTTCAGGAAGGAAGTACACTTTAGAGATTACAGAGATAGTATAATATGTCCTCTCCTTCATATTGCTCTGAAGAACCACAATCCAACTGGAGAGGGAAAATGAACAGATATAAAACATTAAATTAAAATACTAAGCAGTAGTATAATGTGATGATTTGAATGTTACAATTGTTCAAAGCTATAGAAATTCAACATATAGTATTCTAAAGACAATAAAGAAAACTTCCTGAAAGATATAGGGCTGGATGTTGATCTTGAAGAATGTGCAAGATTAAGAAGTTGGGATTGAGGGTAGGGAGGGCATCTTATGCAAAAGGACCAGTACAGGCCAAGAAATAGCGGTGGGAATAAATATGAAAAATATAAAAAGGATTGATCTTTTAAATTTTTAAATAGCTTTTTATTTTCAATATTATGTGTAAAGATAGTTTTCAACATTCATCCTTACCAAACCTTGTCTTCCAAATTTTTTCTCTCTCCCTTCCCCCTCCTCATCCTCCCTATCCCTTAGCCAGTAATCTAATATATGGTAAACATGTAATTCTTCTATACATATTTCCACATTTATCATGCTGAACTAGGAAATTCAGATCAAAAAAGAAAAAAAAATAAAACCAAAAGAAGCAAACAGCAAAAAGGTGAAAATACTATGTTGTGATCCATACTCACGTGTCCATAGTCCTCTTTCTGGAGGCAGATGGCTTTCTCCATTACAAGTCTATTGGAATTGCCCTGAATAACCTCATTGTTGAAAAAAGTCACATCCATCAGAATTGATCATCACATAATCTTGTTGTTGCTATGTACAATTTTCTCTTGGTTCTACTCTCCTCGCTTAGCATCAGTTCATATAAGTCTCCAGGCTTTTCCGAAATCATTCTGCTGATAATTTCTTATAGAACAATAATATTCCATAGCATTCATATATCATAATTTATTCAGCCTTCTCTAACTGGCATCTACTCAGTTTCCAGTTACTTGCCACTGAAAAAAGACCAGCTACAAATATTTTTGCACATGTTCTTTTCCCTTTTTAGTGATCTCTTTGAGATGCAGGTCCAGTAGAGACAGTGCTGAATCAGAACTGTGTGAATACATAGTTTGATAGCCTTTTGGGCATAGGAGAAAAAATATTTTCATTAATAAAAGAGCTATTTATTAAGCATTTAACATTCAACAAATCAAGTATTTTCTGCTGTATGCAGAGCACTGGCAATGAAGAAGATACAAAGTTTAGGTAAGATAGAGTCTTGGTCCTTCTGTAGCTCCAGCTACTGAGGTGATGAGATGTTTATACAAAGAGTGACTAAAGTAAGACCCCAGAACAAACTGGCACATGCTACTTCCATGTAGGACATTATGTTTGGGACATCCTAAAACTGAAGCATCTTGGAGGACAATAATAATAACTGACATTTGTGTAATATTTTAGGTTTTAGGAAGCATTTTTCTCACAGCAACCCTATACTTTAAGTAGTAGAAGTATGATTCCCCCCCACTGTATAGGTGAGGAGGTTTAGGAATACCTACTGAGTAGGGGAGCTGTCCATTCAGCACCATCCAGTGAACTCCACTCAGTCATTCATTGTTTCATATGTTTAGAGAACTTGAGCTAGAAAGGATATCAGGGATTATCCAATCCAAGGCTTTAACTCTTTTGTGTCACAGACCCCTTTAGTAGTTGTGTGGGTCATAAAAATACAGACTTCCTCTAGAAATAGTATTTTTAAAAGCACAAAATAAAATATGTAGATTACAATGGAAACTATATTGAAGTAAAGATGTAATTCTCTACTCATCAAAATCAAATCCATGTGATATAATCCCTTCTGGAGTTACTCAGTTCTAATTAGGTTAAAAATCTCTGATTTAGTCCAATCTCTCATTTCACAAATCAGAAAAATGGGGAGTCTCAGTGACAAGGTCAACAGGGGTAGAAAGCATCAGAAATGAGATATGAGGGGCAGCTAGGTGGTGCAGTGGATAGAGCCTTGAACTTAGGAGTACCAGAATTCAAATCTGGTCTCAGACACTTAACACTTCCTAGCTGTGTGACCCTGGGCAAGTCACTTAACCCCAGCCTCAAAAAAAAAGAAAAGAAAAGAAATGATATATGAATCCATGATCATTGGCTATAGAACCTGTTCTGTTTCTATTGTACTACCACCACTACTTTTCTCTCCTCACCATCCGCCAGATAGTGCTCAGAGAGCTCAGAGGAGGAAGACATGAGCTCCAGCTGGAATGATCACAGAAAGGTTCCTTTAGGATATACTGTTTGAGCTGAGCTTTGAAAACTTTTATTGTGGCAATTGATGAAACCAATTCTAATAGACTTGGAAGCAAAGAAGCTGGAGTCCAAAACTCATTCATTCCAAGTAGCTGCAGTGTTTTCACTCATACCATCTTTGAAGTTAGCCTATACAGGTCCAGAAATATTAAGGGCAAGAATGGAATTATCACCAGCCTATGAGTCAAGAGATCTAAGTTATAGTCCTGGTTCTGCTACTAACTCTCTGTGACCTTGGAGCCAATTATTTTTCCTCTCTGAGTCCCTTCTAGCACAAACATGTTATGGTTCGAGGAGGAGAAGGACTCACCTGGATGAGGGGCATGTGTACTGTTTCCTTTCACCATAAGCACATACTGTTCTCCTCCTAGACAGGTCGACATTAGGGTGTCAGAATCAGGACAGCACTCGTGATTACTATGGCCACATGCCCAGATTCTCAGCAGGTTCAACCATATACAAGACTGAAACTGCCATTCTAGGCCTCTTACAGTGAGTGCTGGATGAATAGCCAGTGAAGAATGTCTGCCTCCAGGATAAACTAGAGAGCAGCCCCTTCCCTTCTGGATCCCAGCTCTTGGGAGGGCAAGGTGGCCCACTGGAGAATGGGGAATATGTCCTCTTCCTTTCCTCCTGCTGTGGTTTCTTGGACCCTTCTTCTCAAGGCAATTACCAAGTCACCTTAGGTTATTGGAAATAGATGGAAAACAAAGGTGAAAAGTTGGAATCCTCTTTAGTGGCTTCATCTAGGGGATGGGGAAGCTGCCAGGTCTTTGATAGAACCCATGAGCCAGAGCTTATTAAACTGGCAAGGTCTTCCTCAGCAGTAGAATCAGGGGCCAATCCATTAAAGTGAATGAGCCTGCTCCCATTCTTGTCCCTGCTCCTGTCTTCTCATCCCCAGGTTCCTAGAGTCGCCCCCCTTTCTCCCTGCCTATCCTACTGAAGGAGCCAGATTAGTGGGCCTACCTGGCACAAGATTGCAGACATCATAAGCATATATTCCTAGATCGCCACAAGGGAAAGGTAAGAAGAGTGGGGAGAGGGGAGCAGAATGAAGAACAAACAAGTAAGTTAGGAGGAAATGGGATCCTTCACATCTACAAACATATAATTATGGACCTGTATTCACAAACATTTGCACTCTTGCTATTTTGTATGCTTACACATGCAGACTTGCATATATGAATGAGCATGTACACATATGCTGAGACCCACCTACATTTATGGGCAAGCACATTTGAATCTCCACATCAGCATACGCTGATGAAATCAGACCTTGAATATGTTGTTGTCCAGATTGTGCCATCCTCTGATTGTGTGCCAGACAATCTCATAATACTTGTTCCCACATTGGTACAGGGAGAAAAGAAGGGGTCTCTAAGAGAGCTAGCCACTGTCTCATCCAAGAAGAAGAATAGGAAGGGGCAGGGGAGGAAAAGAAAGAAAGAAGGGATGTACGGTAGTCTTAGAGACAAGGCATTCTTGAGGAGCTCTCATGTTTCCCCCCTCCCCAATAGCCCAAGTCTGAAGCAGCCTCTGATAACAGTACTTTAGGCCCTGTAATCCCTTCTTTACTTGACTTTGGGTTATTTTGAGCAAGAGATTAGAAGAGATTATTATCTGTATCACCCTAGACTCTCAACTTTCTAGTTATTTCCTGCCTTCTCTCCTCCTCCCCCAAAAGCCCATTCTCCCTCATTGGGATGAGCCAAATATTGTATCCAAGTTGAGGTAGTGGAGAGGAGCTGATGAGCTGCAGAGGCACCTTCCCCCTCCCTGGTTGGCAGGGGAGAATCTAAAACTGAAAGGGCTTTTAAGAGATGCTCTGTCCAACCCCTTCCTATATCTTCTTATGTAGGAGGACCTGAAAAGTGTGAGAGGCAAAGAGATTTCTACAAGATCACATAAATAGTAATAAAATCTGCCTTAGATACCAAGACCTCTGACTATAGATCATGTTCTTAAAATTTCTTGCCTGAAGAAGGGAGGGCACTGGCATGTTGCCTCCCTTACAGATAAAGAAATGGGAGATATGACTATACTTGGGCTGGGTATGGAGTCTCTGGCAGGAAGAGGAAGGAATTCCAGGTTCCTGGACGCAGGTTTGTTTTCTAGGGGTATTAAATGATATATTCTTCTCCATCCACAAGAAAAGTTAAACCAAATGAATATATATGCATAGAAGGATACAGATCATTGGTGGGTAGGGAATATATGGAACTGAAGACAAGTCCGTCCCTTCACTGCAGATATGTCTATTTCTCCACTATGAGAGCCTTAATTCTGTTGAGCTCCCTGAGTCTACTGCAGAAATGCACTGAGTAACTTCAATAAGGAGAATGACTTCCTAAGTATACTATTTGTATACTCCTCTCCTACCCCAACTCACATCTCATGGGTACATAACTCTAAAGCTGAACCTAAGTTGGAATCTAATCCAAAATCCTCATTCCCTCCTTTTTTTTTTAAAGTTTTATTGAAGCCTTTTGTTTTGACATTACAATCACATTCATGTTTTCCCCCCAAAAGTGTTTTCCTTTATAACAAAGCAAAACAATTCTCCTAAGTGATTATATCTGATAGTGTACAATACAATATTCAGTCCCTCACCCCTATTTGCCTATAATTCATCCTTCCAACCAGAAGGAGAGGTACCTTTCCTCTTCTCTAAGGAAAAAAATGAAATATTTTTATCTTTTAGATGAAGAAACTAAGACTTAGAGATTTTTTTTTCAAGATCAAACAAGTATTAAATGGCAAAGCTGGTTTTGAACCAGCTTCCTTTGATATCAAAGGATACATATTTGTTGTTATTACAAAGGTGTTATTTTGATACCATTATTTTTGCACTAGCTGGCTTCCCCTTCCATGGTTGATGATAGGTGATAAAGTACTGTGTTTCTGAAAAATAGAACAATGGGCAGTTTGACTGAATGTAGAGAAATGTTTATTAAAATGTAGTCCATCCAGAGAATCCTGGGGGTCTCTGAAGGTCTACAAATTCAAAATTAGTTTTTATTTCTAATATGGTAAATATCTCTAAATATAACCCATATAAACAAAAACTCTTTAGATAGTTCCTTAAGTTTGACAACCTTGAGAGGGAAAGCAATGTACAGATGTCCCAAAGGTCTTTGTGTAGTTTTAATGTACCGATATTTTTGGGATCTGTAAAAAGGATCTAGCCTATGAAGGCCTTTTAAGACCCAACCAAGATATATTTTATAACTTAGAGACAATAGGGAGTCAATAGGGGAGTGCCACAGACATAAGCTGAACATACTGGATTCTTATAGAGGCCTCCCCCTTCCCCAAACCATCTTTCACCCCTTCTTAGTGGTCATTATCCCCACATTGGATCCCAGTGCTTCTGTGGGTCCTAGCTTGGGCAGTACCTCTTTCCTGGGTTCTGGAAACCCTGGGACAGTCCATCACTCGCCTAGGGACTCCCTAGAGACCAGCAACCTCACCTTATTATGTCTACTTCCTGGGTCCTCCCCCACCTCCCCAGCATCTTCATTGGGTGCTCATTGCCTCTTCCTTATGCTGGCCCCAAGTCCATCTGCCGGTCTGGAAATGAATAGCGGTCATTAAACAAAGAGAGCCAGCAAAGGGCCGCCCGAGGTGGGAGCACGCCGTTTCTGCCAACAAAAAAATTAAAACTATTTAGACATCCAGCGAGTCATTTATTACTGCAGAGTCTCCCTCCACCTGGGGTTTCAATCTCATTACTGTTTGTCCAAAGCAGATGTTACCCTTTTAGCAGCAGATTATTAACAATAAACTCAACTCCTCCAGGGGGGAGGTGGACAAGAGTTTATTTTTTTATTAACATTTTTGTTTAAAGTTTTGAGTTTGATTCTATCCCTCCCTCCCTGAAATGGTGAGCAATCAGAAATAGATTATACATATATAGTTATGCAAAAAAATTTCCATTTTAGTCATTTTGTGCAAGAATATTTAAGTAAAAGAAAAAATGAAAGATAAAAAGTGAAAAAATATTATGCTTTAGTCTATATTCAAACAATACCAGTTCATTTTCTGGAGATGGAATGTATGCTTCATTACTAGTCTTTTGATATCATCATGCCTAAGATAGCTAAGTCATTCATAGTTTCTTTGTTTTTTTTTGGGTGGTTGTAAATTTTATTTTTTATTTATTTTATTATTCATTCATAGTTCTTTATCAAACAATGTTGCTATTATTGTGCATAATGTTCTTCTTGTTCTGTTCACTTCACCATGCATCAGTTCTTGTAAATCTTTCCAGGTTTTTCTGAAATCATCCTGCTTGTCATTTCTTATATCACAATAATATTCCATTTCAGTCATATACCATGGCTTAGGTTTAGTCAGTCTTCAAACATGAGCATTCAAGGTTGCCCTTTGGACATAATTTCAAATTGCTCTCCAGAATGATTGGATCAGTACACAACTCCATCAGTAGTGCCTCATTGTCCCAGTTGTCCCACATCCCCTCCAACAGCCAGCATTTTCCTTTTTTGTCATCTATTTGTCAATCTGATAGGTATAAGGTGGTACCTCAGAGTTGTTTTAATTTGAACTTCAACAAGAGATTAAGATTAGCTCCTTTCTTGTTTATTTGGACTTTGAGGGGTTTTCCCCCACAAATAGCAGATTCACTCCTATGGAGCCCTGTTTCCTTAAATCTCAGGCCTGAGGTGAGGGGAAGCAGAGGAAGAAGAGATGAGGTTATTATTGAGCCTCTTCTATTGATCTCTTATCTTCTGGGCTTCTCCAAACTTGGAAGGACTTCTGGATCAGTTCATTTATGCCTAGAATTGGGTTTGGGAACCCCTAGGACCTGTGTGACCTTGACCAAAGTAATTTCCCCTTTCCAGACCTCAATTTCCTAATATGTCAATTTGAATGGGTTGAACTGCAAATGCTTTTCTGCTTTTGATACTATGAGGTGAAAGGGAAATAAAACCACTTTGGGGAGAAAAGTATAGGCTTTGGGTATTAAGAGATGAAATAAAATAGATTAGTAGAGGTTACATTCTGGTCTCCAGAAAAGTGCTGATCAAAAGTGACCAACCAGGACCATCAGCAAAGAGCTGCAAATGAATTGGTTTTTTTTTAATTGCCTTTGCTTCTCAGTTATTTTTATTCTGATGTCTTTGCTTAGCATGCCCTAAGCTGCCCTTCTCTTAAATGATAAAACCCAGGATAAGGTTGTGTGGTATAATGGGTGGAATGCAGGACATGGAATCAGCAAGAATAGGGTCAGAATCTCCCCTTAAGCATCTAGCTAGCTGGTTGACCATGGGCCGATCGCCTGTCTAAGCCTCAGCTTCACTATCTAGAAAATTAAAATAGTAACCTTCTACTTCACAGGATTGCTGTAAGAATCAAATGAGATAATACACATCAAATACCTTAACACAAATATCAGCCATTACGGTTTTCAGGAGGCTTGCCTTTTTAAGCTCTAGCTCTTTAAAAAAAAAAGGATGTATCATTGTAAAATTATTACAAGTTTAAAACTCAATTATGGCCTTTGAAAAAAATAGATTAAAAAGAAACCTAACTTCCCTCCTCTCACTATAACAGTTAGGGACAATTGGATAGAATATTGTACATATTGTCAGACCCAGTCAACCTCTGTGTTGGATGCTTTGAATTATATGGGGGGTGGAGAATATAATTATTCTGTTATAAAGACAAAAAGGAGCAAGAAAATTTGGGGGAGGGGAAAAGAAAAGAATCTGTGATTTCATTGCTATGAGAATTTCAGGAGAACTCTCTCGACCAGTGCAGATCTGTTTCTGCCTGTAATTTCTGTCTTAGAAACAGTTTCTAAGATTTGAACCCAGGTCTTCCTGATCCAAGTGACTTGCCCACTGTGGGTTTGAGGGAGCACTTCCTGATTATGAGACTGGCTTTCTAGCTGGGTGTTGATTTCATGTTATTCTGCTTTTCAAAGCTTATAAAAATAAACTGAAATGTATCACAGTTTTCCTACTGGGCAGTGGAAATCATGCTGGACTAGATTCTGGATACTTAGGGTCTTACTCTTTTCCTACATTGACAAACCAAATAGCTATGGTCAAAGCCAGAGCTCATAACATTTAGAGGTGATTGAATCCAACGTCTTTATATTACAAATAAGGAAACTGAGCCCCAGAGAAGTAGATGAACTTGTCTACGCTCAGAGAAGTAAGTCATAATGGCAGGATTTGAACTTGAGTTTCCTGACTTCCACTTCTTTGGTTCCTGCCTTATAGCATCGTCACTTTAATACTGTAAAACCTTTTCTTCTTCTGTGAAATGGAAACATTTGATCTTAGTCTGAATGACTTGATTGACCTATTCAACAGAGCTGTTGTGAAGCTCATATGAGATACTGCCTGTAATAATAATATATTAGAGTGGAGTAAGTGGTATGTAGACATAAATGATTAGTCAAAGGATTTAGAGGTTTAGAGACCAGTGAGTGTAGCTCTCTCGTTTTACATTTGAAGGGACTACCTGAGGTAAAGAAAATTTAAGTGATTTCCTTGAGTCACCTAGTTAAGTGTGTCTGACAAAACTTAGAATCCCCTAAGCAGGATACAGTGTCAGTGTGACCGAGCCACCTTTCAAAATAAGACCCAGATGATTCCAGTAGGCTTGGGATGAGAGAACTATGGAGACTGAATGTGGAGCAAAACATAGTATTTTCACATTTTTGTTGTTATTGTTTGTTTGCTTGTTTGTTTGTTTTTTCTTTCTCGTATTTTTTTCCTCTTTTGATCTGATTTTTCTTGTGCCATCATGACAAATGTGGAAATATGTTTAGAAGGATTTCACATGTTTAATCTATATTGGATTGCTTGCTGTCTTGGAGAGGAGGAAGAAGAGGAGAGAGAGAAAAATTTGGAACACAAGGTTTTGCAAAGGTAAATGTTGAACTACCTTTGCATGTATATTAAAAAATACTATTAAAATATTTATTAAATAAGGGCCAGATTGGTAAAGGAACTTTATTCAAACCCAGGATTTTTGACCTCCCAGTCCAAAATTCTTCTCACCATTCAACATTGCTCCTCTCAAAAGGTTGATATCAGGAGTGCAATTAATATAATATGTAATATAATATATCATTAATATTAATTAGGTCAGTTAAGTGGCACAGTGGATAGGGCACCAGACCTGGAGTCAGGAAAACCTGACCTCAGACATTTCACTCAGGTTACTGTGTGACTGTGGACAAGTCACTTAGCCCTGTTTACTTAAGTTTCCTTATCTGAAAATGAGTTGGATAACTCCAGTATCTTTGCAAATAATGTCATGAGAGTCAAATAACTGAAATGACTGAACAACAAGATTATTAATATAGTTAATATTCACATAGTAAAGATATATGATTATTAGTATACTAATAATAGTATGCTGAAGTTTAGTAAGTGTCTTAGGGAGACCATTAGGAATCTCAAGTGACTGTACTTTTATATCCACAGTGAATGAGGTGAGAGGGGGCTGTTTGCCTTCACACTAAAAGAGCCCTAAATGGCTTTTTTATTTCTTCATCTGCTTTTTATAGTCTTCCTGTGCCTTCTTTTGATGCCAGGTTTTTACCAGTTACTTCTCTGTGCTATTAGCATATCTGCCTATAGAACTTTTATTTCTACTTTTAAATAAACTAGAAAAATAAATTATCAAGGTTCTTACAACTATTTGTAAAGTAAGAGTAAACAAAATCAGTTAAAGTCCTTTAAGACTCTTGTGAATAAAGTGCATAGCATGAAGGAAGCATTTATTAAGTACCTATTATGTGCCAGGTTCTGTGCTAAGCACTTTACAAATACATTTGAATCTCATAACCGAGAGGTAGGTGCTATTATTGTCTCCATTTAAAAATTGAGGAAACTGAGATGAACAAATGGTAGAACATGTTTGAGGCCAAATTTGAACTCCAGTCATTTGATTTCGAGCCCAACATTCTATCCTCTGTACTACATAGCTGCTTCCTGTTAATTTATGGGCTTTATGAAGTCTGTTTTAGCTGCTCAAAAGCCTGTTTTATTTCCTTCCCAATTCTTGTCAGTGTTTTATTTTCCAATAGCCAAATTTAAGATAGTTCTGATATTTCTATCTGTCATTTTAGGTCTTGCAAAGGTCATACATATTATTCCATCTAATCATAGCAATAGTACAATTAATAATAGAAATTTATTTTTCTTTCTTCTTGGTTCAATGACTCTCTCAGTCCCCAGACTTCCAGATATCCAGTGCTCATTCTTAGGATTTGTGGATGTTCAGGGAACCTGCCTATCTGACCTTGAATTTTATGGGAAGATGTGGCCACTTAAAAACTTCCAGGACAATTCCACCCTTCCTCCTAGGGGAAAGGACATTTGGAGATTCTAGAGACCTACAACTATGACTCCAAATATCATTTAGTCTGACTCTTCCATTTTGCAAATGAGGAAACTGAGGCTCAGGGAAGAGATTTTCTAATGTTCACACAGCTACCACTCAGTGACAGAACGGTGCTTTGAAACCAGGCTTTCTGATCTGAGGAGGGAACTTGAGAGGCTAAGTCTAAATCCTTTAGTTTACAGATGGGGAAGCTTAGGTCCAGGGAAGTGAGTTGACATGCGTAAAGTCAAACAGGGAATAAATAGGTAAGCCGGTCTCTGTCCAATATGGCAGCCTTCCACCCATCATCTAATCTATTCTTCTTACTTTACAGACTGGGAAACTGAGAACTAGAAAGAAGAAATAATTTTCTTAAAGTCACTTGGTAAATTAGTGGTATGATGTTCCTGATTCCTTAAGGAGTAGAGAATGTGGATTGAAATTAATTCTTTGGCACCTCCTGCTGGAAGCCAGTCCCAGGAGAATGCCCAAGAATAGCCAACCAAGCCTGAGTCAACTTGGCTCATGGAGGAGAAAGCCTATGTCCTTACTACTTTTTCCTTCTAGAGCTCAGGACAGTAACCTACCAAAGTCTACAATTGCTATTGTCAAGTCATAGAGACAGAAGGAAAGGAAGGTTTAGGGAGTCCCAAGAAGAAACAGGGATGTTATCCAATGATCCTTGTTTATTATGGTCATTCATTCATGTTCATGAAGTTGCTTCTGAGTGTCCATCCCTGTGCTGGATTATGTTGGAGTACAGGGGAATCAAGGAAGGAAACAACATTTATTAAGTACCTATTATATACCAGGTAATAATAACAATAGTTAATATTTATATAGCACTTACTTTGTACCAGATACTATGCTAAGTACTTAGCAATTATTACACCATTTAATCCTCACAACCACTCTGGGAGAGAAGGGATTTTCAATTGAGAAAATTGAGGCAGACAGGGGTTAAGTGATTTGCCTACAGCTGGGTGTAGCTGATTCTGTCCATCGTGGATCAATTGGAACTGAATTAGATCTTTTCTTTGTCGAAGATATCCACTTCCATCAGAATACATCCTCATACAGTATCATTGTTGAAGTGTATAATGATCCCCTAGTTCTGCTCATTTCACTCAGCATCAGTTGATGTAAATCTCTCCAGGCCTCTCTGTATTCCTCCTGCTGGTCATTTCCTACAGAACAAAAATATTCCATAACATTCATATACCACAATTTACCCAACCATTCTTCAGTTGATGGGCATCCATTTCTGGCCACTACAAAAAGCCACTACAAAAAGGGCTGCCACAAACATTTTGGCACATACAGGTCCCTTTCCCCTCTTTAGTATTTCTTTGGGATATAAGCCCAGTAGTAGCACTACTGGATCAAAGGGTATGCACAGTTTGATAACTTTTTGGGCATAATTCCAGATTGCTCTCCAGAATGGTTGGATTCTTTCACAACTCCACCAACAATGCATCAGTGTCCCAGTTTTCCTGCATCCCCTCCAACATTCATAATTATTTTTCTTGTCATCTTAGCCAATCTGACAGGTGTGTAGTGATATCTCAGAGTTGTCTTAATTTGCATTTCTATGATCAATAGTGATTTGGAACACTCTTTCATATGAGTGGAAATAGTTTCAATTTCATCATCTGAAAATTGTTCATATCCTAACAAGCACTTATTTAGCACATACAGTGTGCCATGTATACAAATATAAACAAAAAGACAGTGAGCCTTGCCCTCAGGGTGGTTTTTATTCTGTTGGGGGAGACAACATACACATTTTTTTTTAAAAAAGGAAGCTGAGAAGTCTGAAGTATGTGTTGAAATCTAAAAAGTCGGAACATAAATGGGAGGGGAATGAAGCTTGACTTGGCCAATATGAGGGTTCCCCCCACAGCTCACCAGTGGGAGAATTTCATTTAACAGATGGGTATTGCAGAATAAGGAGACCCCAGGTGCTGAGGAAGGTTCCAGGGAAAAACTGCAGCAGAGACAGGATGATGAAGTCCAGAAAGTTAGAAGCAGATCAGGAAGAGTGGGGGGGAGGGAGGCCAGCCTGAAAAACAGTCAGTAATGATACCTCTTGGTTGCTTCCTACTATTCATTCTTGAGGTTTTCTTAGAGACTATCTATTGCCATTTGAAAGCAGGTGTTTCAATATTCCTGCATGATTACACAAATCATTTCCCAAATATCACATTCAAGGTGTGAATTTATATTCACGGGCACCCAAGTCAAATTGGAATAATCCCTAGCCCACTGCCCCTCACCATGTAGGTTTCCCCAAGCATTATATGGAGGGTCTTTCTTGGTCCTATCCATGATTATCATCTCAGTGACTCTTTGTTATTTGTGTCTGAGGCTAAGTGAGGTTAAGTAATTTGCCAAGGTCACACAACAAATTGGAACCAGGATCAGGGCTAGATTCCCTGACTGGAACCTCAAGAGGTCCTAGACCCTAGATGCTGAGCATAAGATACAATCTTTCTCTGATTTTCTTCAACTGCCCTATCTCTTTAAAACAGAGATACACATACCCAGCTCCCAGATCAAAACAGTTTTTTATGAAGTTTCCAGAGGGGAAAAAATCTATTCCAAATCATTATTTCTTTTTCCTCCTAATTTAAACCATCTCAGGGCAAATGAGTTGCAAACATCAATATTCTTGATATAAACTCAGCTGGCCTTCTGCCATACCAGGGAGTGTTATTGGGACCTCCACAATCACCAACAGTAAATCCAAATGTTAACAAGCAGACACACATCCATTATGTTGGTCCTGGGGAAAGAAATATATGGGAGAAAAGATGCACACTCTTTGGTCTGAACCAAATATATAGCTTGCTTCTGTAAGATACTTGGCAGATGGAATAGAACTATCACCCATATCATTCAAGATGAGCCCAGCACTTCAGCCAAACTACTCTCCCCTCATTTGTTCTTTATGTGTCTTATCATCCATTACTTCTCTGAATTCATATCCCTCCCTCTGCCTGGAATGCTCTCTCCTCATTTCTCCCTATTGAAATCTGACCTAATCCTTAAACACAGCTCAAATGAGACTTCATCCAGGAAAACCATCCTTGCTTTTCATCCAGGAGTGACCCCACCCTCCTTATAAATCCCACGGCACTGTGTTCTTCTGTTTTACACTTAATCATGTGCTATCTTGTTGAAAAAAAAATTGACCATTTTTTTTTTCTTCTTCTAAAATCCAGATTCACAGTTTCATTGGCATAAAGAACTCTTCCCAGATGGCCATGTTCTCTACAACTTCTAAATTTGTTGCTTGGGGGATTGAACGTTTAAGTGACTTGGGGTCACACAACTACTATAGGGTCAATGGCAGGATTTGAATCTAGGTCTCCCTAACTCCAACTTCCACTTTATCTACTATTTTACTTCCCTTCTGCTATACTTATTTATCATTATAAAATTAATAAGAATCTATAGAGCTCTTTAAAGTTTGCAAAATGCTTCATAAATTTATCTCATTTGATTCTCCCAACAACCCTGGAAGATAGATAGATGGTGATGTTGTTATTATTTTATAGATGAGGAAATTGAGAGTTAAATGACTTGCCCAGGATCATAAAACTAGTTAAGTGTCTGAGTTTGGATTTGAACTTAGGCATTCCTGACTCCAAAACCAATTCTCCAGCCATTGTGCTCCTTAGATACCTTGGAAAAAACAAAATTAGAAGGTAGTTATGGTGAAGTTGTATTGAACTAGGAGTTAACAACATGCCAAAATGCTCCAAGCATGTGCTCTAGCCTCCATCTCCAAATGGATATTCCATCCTTGACTCTTCTGACTGATGAGTATTCACCCTATAAAGCCCACACCCAGACTTCCTCTGCTGTTCCCTGACTACCTTCATGTCATTCCACTCTACCTTTCTCCACCTTTTCTCCCCTGTCTCAGAGAAGAGTAATCACATTAACAATGTTATTCCTTCATGGCTCTCTTCAACAATGAGATAATTCAAACCAGTTCCACTTGTTCATTGAAGAAGAGAGCCATATATACTCAGAGAGAACAGTGGGAACAAAGTATAGAACACAACATAGCATTCTCTGTTATTTGCTTGTATTTTGTTTTCTTTCTCAGTTTTTTTCTTCCTTCTTGATCAGATTTTTCTTGTACAGCAAGATAACTGTATAAATATATTGGATTTAACATGTATTTTAACATATTTAATATGTATTGGACTACCTTCCAGCTAGGGGAGAGGATAGGGGGAAGGAGAGGAGAGTTTGGAACCAAAGGTTTTGTAAGAGTCAGTGTTGGAAAAATTACCCATGAATATGCTTTGTAAATAAAGAGCTTTAATAAAAAAATTCTGTTCCTTGAAAAGGCGTAATAATTAATTGCCAAATGACTCCAAGTACCTTCTTCCCTACTAGTACTGCCTACTCCTACTAGAATGTAACTTCTTTGAGGGCAGGATCTGTCTTGTTTTTTACATCTGTATTCCTAGCACTAGCACCTTACTTGATATGTAATAAGTATTTAATGCATGGTTTTTCATTCATTCCTAGGTGCTTGACCTTAAATAAATCATTTAGCCTCTCAATATCAGTTTCCCCATTTGTAAAATGCAGATAATAGTACTTGCTCTAATTGATATCACAGAGTTGTGGTGTATAAGCTATTTATAAATCTTAAGGTGCTATAAAAATATGAGATGATTATAGTTCTGTGTGTGTATGTGTATGGTATGATCACTTTAAAAAACCGTGATGGCCTAGGGAACAGATACTCTGTGCCTTTGCTTCCCCTATTGCACTTACTTATTATACTAAGTTATTACAAAACTGAAGATGTGGACAATAATTGATTGAAAATGAATGAATGGATGGTGTTGTTTACTAAATTTTAAATTAGGTGAAGTGTTTTATTTAATTCAGTTCTCTTCACCAAAACTGCTATTAGGGGTTAGGCAGAGTGGCTGCTACCCAGATATGATAGACACAACAAGAAATGTCTTTTGATTTTCATTAAATGCCAGATTTTTTAAATGACAGAAAATCTTGATCTCCATGACATTATTGTGTGATTTGTTAAGTCCCATGTGTTGGGGTAAGGTCTCAAAGCCTTCAAAGCACATGTATATACAGAAGGTACCATTTTCTTTCTTTTTTTTTTTCTCTAATGAATGTCAATGCAAAAATTTTCTTTTTAAAAATTTTCAGTAGTATTTTATTTTTCCAAATACATGCAAAAATGAGTTTTCAACATTCATTTTTGTAAGACTTTGTGATCCAAACCTTTCTTTCTTCCCTTCCCAAAACAGCAAGTAATCTGATATAAGTTAAATATGTGCAATTCTTTTAAACATTTTCCCATATTTGTCATGTTGTGCAAGAAAAATCAGACCAAATGGTAAAAATCCATGAGAAAGAAAACAAATCCCCCCTAAAAAAATTGAACCCATATCCAATCTTTATAGTTTTCTCCCTGGATGTGGATGGCATTTTCTATGAGGGTATCATTTTCAAATAAAGAAGAGGCACACCTGTTTAACCTCACTTTTGATGCTGAGATGCCTCTGTTTTACTAATAATTTGCTGTGTGATCTTGGAAAAATCACCTAACATCTCTAAAGCTATTTCTCCTTGCCTTCATTTTCACTCATCTGTCCTTCAAAGAAGATGCTTGCCATCATTTTGAAATATTCTGTAATTCCATGGGAGAGGAAGGAAGGAAGGAAGGAAGGAAGGAAGGAAGGAAGGAAGGAAGGAAGGAAGGAAGGAAGGAAGGAAGGAAGGAAGGAAGGAAGGAAGGAAGGAAGGAAGGAAGGAAGGAAGGAAGGAAGGAAGGGAGGGAGGGAGGGAAACAAGAATTTATTAAGCACTTAATATATTCCAGGCATTGTGCTAACTGCCTTGTAAAAAGAGTGCTAGGTTTGTTTCTGAAGAAGACTTGGGTTTGGAAACTACCTCTAACCTTTGAGAAACCACTGAGTCAATTTACTTCCAAGAACCTCAGCAACTGACTTTTGAGGCATTTTAGGATTGCAATTGTTTTTCACTGAAGGAAGTTCCCACCCTATCAGATAACTAGCTGTAGAACTTAAGCAAATAATTTTCTAAGCCTCAGTTTCCGTTCCCATAAAATGACATTAATAATAGTTACACTCTGGCTCTCCCCAGGGTTTCTTTAAGAGAAGCCTTTGACAAACCTTAAATTGCTTTAGAAATTTAAGTGGTTATTAGCATTGATATTATTTACACCAAGATTATTATTATTTATACTGGATTTTGGTTTTTTAGCAGGCTTTGCTCTTGAGAGATCAATATTGAATTGCCATATTTCTGGGCCTAAAGGGAAAGGTGGAGGAAGGGGAAGAGCCTCTGAGGAATTCTAGCAGAAGCCTGGAGATTCTTCACAGACTTATTTACATATAGACCAGATAAAGGAAATTGAAGCAACAACAAAAAAAATGTGTTCAGATAAAAGGGAAAGGCTAAGGGAAAACAGCACTGCTGGGAAAGATTATTAATAACCATGTCTTCTTCTGAGGAAGGTTCTTAGCCTTGACTTTGCTTCCTCTGTCAATCCAGAATTCCACCCACCCCCTTCCCAATCTGAGTTGACCTTGTCTCCAACTAATTAGTGATTGGCATTAGTGTTAATGTCCCATTGCCTGAGTCCTAATGCCTGGACATCTTTTTTAGCCTCCTGGGGAGCTCCCAGTAAAGGGAGGGAGACACTGGCACCTAGGAATAAGTCACTGGGAGGGCTCCTTCTGGGTGGGTGCAGCAGCCCCAGATGACCTCCTGGGAGGTCAGTCCAGCCTTCAGGCAGCCCAGACTAATAATGCTTATAGTAGTTTGTATTTATATAGCATTTTGAGATATGCAGATCATTTGATGCAATCTCTCACTTGAATTTCACAACAGTTCTGAGAAAAGTAAATGTGATAATTACCTCTGTTTTATAGATTAGGAAACTGAGGCTGAAAGAGGTTAGATCATTTGCTCAGGGTCACCCAGCTATTAATGGTCTGAGGCAAAATTCTTCACTCCATATCCTAGTGGAAAGATATGGGAAGAAGAAACTATAGCTGAGGACTGAGGCTTGTACCTCAGTTTCCTCTTAGGGAAAACTATGGGCCTGGACTAGAAGGTCTCAAACTACTAACCAAAACAGGGGCCTTGAGTGAGCTTAGCATTGGTGAACCTGAGTTTCCTTATCTTTCGAATAGGACTGGCTCTGTCTGTCAGATGAATACTGCCTTGGTAAAAGAGATGAGCTGCCAAGCCATAGGGAAGACTTCAGCATTACTAAGCATTTACTGACCATTTTGGTGCTGTCTTTTCAGATTATTTACAGAAAACAAATAGCCCAGCTGCATTTTCACACTGGGTGCCTCTTAGCTTATTTTTCTGTCCCTCCCCAACTTCTTCCTCGGCCTGATTAAACTTATCTCACCAAGTAACAGTTTATAACTGACCCCACATTGTTATTTCATCACTTACTAAAGTGCTTCAGGGGGGAAAACAGGGAAGACTTGGGAAGGAGGGAAGAGGGAGAGACAGAACTCTATGGAGAAATGGATACAGATACAAAGGGAAGAGAGGGAGGGAAGAAAAAAAAAAAAGGAAACACCCTGAGTGGCAGTATATTAAAAGGATAAGCTAATAAGCAAAAAAAAAAAAAAAAAAAAAAAGGGAAGACATTGTGATTTAAGGGGGGAAAGACAGGGGAAATGATAGTGTGACATCTATTACTGGAATCTAATAGAAAAAGCAAATCTTGCCTCTGGTTTGAAGCAGTGTCAGGCATACAAGTTCAAATCCTGCCTGGGACATTCATTAGCTAGGTGACTCTGGAGAAAAAACAGCCTCAGCCTCAGTTGTCTCATTTATAAAATGAACTAGATTAGCCTCAAAGATTTCTGAGGTCCCTGCCACCTCCAAATCTATGATTTTATGGATTAGCGCCCCTCCCAGCTGGCTTTGTGTTTGCATAATCTCCCTTCCCATCATTCAATTGATTTCTCAAACAAATTCCCCCATCATAGGTGTAGATTATACTTAGAGCAGTTCTTCATGGTTTGCTTGTTTTTTAATGTCATGGGCTCCTTTGGCAGTTTAGTGAAGCTCAGGGACCCTTTCTCAGAAGAATGTTTATACTGCACAAAATACATAGGATTACAAAGGATAGCAGTCATAATTATTGAAACAGATGTCATTTCTCCCCCATCCCAATGGATTTTAAAATCCATTCACGTGAGAATTTACTCCTGATTTAAAGAATAGCTAAAGGTACAATTTTATTATCATTGAAGTTATTATTGGGAAAGTAAAAGTTCCTGGGTTCAAGCCCCAACTCTGCCATTAACTAGCTATATGATTTCAAAGAACTTTTTTTTTTTTTAACTTTTTGTAGGTCTTTGTTTTCATCATCTGCAAAAATGATGGGCTGGACTGATAATTTCCAAGCTCCCTTCTGGTTCTATGGAAATGCCATCTATGTGTTTGCAAAGAATTCTCCCTAGCAGAGACCAATGGGTCTGTTCTCTCTCAATAAAATTCCACCTGTGTGTATATAGAACCCAAATTTTTTGGCATAAAATGTCAGAACTGGGAGAGACCTTAGAGATCAATTGGTCTAAGACCCCACTCCCTATCATTTTGGAAGATAATATTGAGATCCAGAGATGGAGGTAAAAGCTTAAAGAGCAAGCAATGGCACAAAGTCTTCCTGCTTCCCCAGCCAGTACTATCTCCATTATACCACAATCATTTCTTCCTCCAGTGAACCTCTATAAAGAACCCCTCCTATTTGCCATGCTCAGAGGTGGTGGGAGGGCTATAAAGAAGATAAGAACAACTCTAAGATTCCTGAATCTAACCTCAGTCTTAGTAAGGATAGTTAGCTGGGGGTGCAGTAAAGAGGGCTCTGGTCCTGGAGTTAGGAAGACCTGAGTTCAAATACAGTCTCAGGTGCTTACTAGTGATGTGACCCTGGGCATGCCATATCACCCTGTTTGCTTCAGTTTCCTCATCTATAAAATAAGCTGGAGAAGGAAATGTCAAACCATTCCAATATCTTTGCCAAGAAGACCAACTTACCACACTGTCCAGGTGAAAGATGAGGGCTTGAATTACAGCTATACTTAGAATAAAGAGAAGAGAATGAATGTGAAAAATATGATGATTGTAGACTCAACAGGGCTTGATAACTGGATGTGAGAGGTTAGAGAAGAGTAAAAAGTGTCTCCAAGGTTATAAGCTAAGTGACTCAAGGATGATGATGCTATCAGTACAGATAGGGGAGCGAGGAATTGAAGAGTTCAGTTTAGGACATGTTGGATTTGAGGTGTGAGTGGAACATCTAGGTGGAGCTGTCCAGCAGGCAATTGTCAATTCAAGATGAGAACTCAGCAGAGAGATTGCACTCGATCTATAGATTTGGAAGTCATCTGCATAAAGGTGATAATTGAAGCCATGGGAGTGGATGAGATCACCATAAGAGGACATTTAAAGAAGGAAAAGGAAGGGCAGAAAGCAGATCCTTCGGGAACCACTTGTTAAGGATAGGGACAGTGATGGAAGAAGAGGAGGCAAGAGAAGAGAGACAGGGAGAAGCCAAACTGGTGAGAGACCAATTATCTGGGAGGATTCTCACTTTTCTAGTCTGATTCTTGATTTATAATCCACTCCCAGAAGCTGCAGGGAAGAACTGCTTATTATTCATTTCCTCCTATTAAATTCAGTTCTATTTGCCTGTCCTGAGAGTCTTTGTCTCTGACCATCATAAGACATTTGAGGCTTGAGGGAAACCAGATAAAGGATGTATCTGTCTGTCTGTGTCTGTCTCTCTCTCCCTTTCTTCCTTTTTCCTTCTCTCCCCCCTTTTATCTTTTGGACTTAATTTTCATTTGTTTACCTTTGTTTAGGATCTCTTGTATTTCTCCCCTCTTCTCTACTCTTATTATCACAACACTGGTCCTATTATAGCAACCCCCAACTACTTTTTTTATCTTCCACATTCTTCCCAGATCCGTGAGATTAGTTCCTCTTTCTCTCTCTTCCCTGTCCCCCACTCAAGAGGCAGGAAGGATCTTTCTTCTCCCATCCTTATAAGGAGGATGAGCCCCTTGGCCCTGGCTTCTACTGTCCTCTTCACACAAACTTCTGCTTCATATTTTGCAAAAGCAAATATCTGGCAAATTGCTGGCTTTAATGAGCTTGAATTAAACCTGGCTCTTGATAAGAGGCATTTTTTTTAAAACTTTTGCCTGCTGGAAAGAAATCAACTAACATATGCAGCATGTGTAGCAGTGGAGGAAAATGGAATGTGAAAAGGGAGGGAGCAGCAGACTTGTTTAATTCTATGCAACAAGCCCATTCTTTGTTCTTCCTTGCCCATAAACATAATTGTTGTTATTTTTATCATCATCATCAGGGAAGAAGCCTCAATGGGTCCAAGAAGACCTGGGTTCAAATATTGCTTTAGATACATAGTAGTTATGTGACCCAGTTCTAGCCAAGCCTGAGATAGTTAAATAGACAGCCACTGGCAACACCTCTGAGTGAAGCAAGAACTAGATTAAAATGTAATTGGGAAATATTAAAATAAATAAAGTTAATATGTGGCCTGCAGAGATCTTTATGTATAGATTAGCAGGCTCCCCTTCTATTAGAGTTTGACATCACTGTCCTAAGTTGTGTCTCTAAGTGCCTCTTAGGCACTAGGCGCCTCTAAAACTGAGTTGTGCAGAAAAGGGCCCATCTTCATTGGCAGAGCAAGTTTTCTCTTCCAGGAGTTTCTTATACTCGAAATCACCAGTTTAGTCCCTCTTCCTCCCTTCTCTATTTCTTTCCCTTTCTCTTTTTCCTTCCTCCTTCTTTTCCTCTAGTTCCATTTTTATCATTAGTAGTAGTAGTAGTAGTAGTAGTAGTAGTAGTAGTAGTAGTAGTAGTAGTAGTAGTAATAGGCAACATTTATATAGCACTTACTATGTGCCAGATACTGTGCTAAACAATTTATAATTATTATCTCATTGAATCTTCATAATATTCCTGGGTGGTTATTCCCATATAACAGATGAGAAAATGGAAGCAAACAGGATTAAGTGACATGCCCAAGGTCACACAGCTAGTAAGTGTCAGAGACAGGATTTTAACTGGTTCTTCCTGACTCTAGCCTTGGTACTCCTTGTAATGGTGATGATGATTGTGACTAAGCAAAAATGTTGAAGAGAATAGAGAGCCAGCCTTAAAGCAAGGAAGATGTGGGTAAAGTCCTGTCTCACACACATGCTGCCTTTGGCACCTTGAACAAATCTCTTTACCTATTTGCCTCAGTTTTCTTATCTGTAATATGGGCATAATAATAATACCCACCTCCCAAAGTTATAGTGAAGATCAAATGAGATGATAATTGTAAAACATTTAGCACTATATCTGACACATAGGAAACATTATCTAAATGTTAACTATCATCATCATCATCATCATTATTATTATTATGGCTGTGTGGCTCTGGGAGAATAATTTAACCTGTCAGTACCATAGGCAAAGTTGCCAAATATACAGTCCATCGGCTACATGAGGCCCACAACACTTCAAGTGCAGCCTTAACCAGTTTAAAATGTTATTGGGAAATATTTAACAAAATAAGTTAATAAAAAAATAAATATATGGATTTTCTATGTCAATATGTGGCCTGCAGCAACCCATATGTATGGTTTAGTGGCCCTTAACTTTAACAGTACCAATCAAGGCAAATCTCTATGAGTAAGCTACAGAGTAGGGATGGATCTGAATTGGGGAGGCAAGAGAGGGAAATTCCTAGGCCAGTAGTCCTCAAACTTTTTAAATAGGGGGCCAGTTCACTGTCCCTCAGACTATGGGAGGGCCGGACTATAGTAAAAACAAAAGCTCACACTCTGTTTCCACCCCTCAGCCCATTTGCCATAACCCGTCAGGCCACATAAACGTCCTCAGCCCACTGCAACTGGCCCATGGGCCAATGTTTGAGAACTCCTGGCCTAGGGTGATGAAATTTTGGGTCTGGTCTACTAAGAGTTTTCTTTCAAGTTCCTTAAAGCAGTTTAAAGTGTTTGCTTCAGTTCTGTTGTTATTGTAAGGGCTGAGATGAGTCACCAAGGTTCAAGACACAATGACAGCCATCCCACATTTTGTTTTCTCTTACTCTACATCTGGCTCCAGTTCCACTTCTTACCACTTCCATTCACTCATCCCCTCAGCTCCCACAACACTGCTGTTTAAATTTGCTGTCTTATACAGTCTGCCTTGTGTCCTCACTGCCTTTTAAGCTCGGTGAACAGAGTCCTCTGGGAGGTATTCTCTTCTCTCCAAGTGCTATAGAAAATAATGTTCTATGTCTTACATAGGGGATATATCCTAGCCTTTTATCATCTGAGTCATCCTCATTTGAATGCTCTTCATCATAAAAAAATAATTTTTTTCAAATTAACAAGCATCTATTTTTTTCTCCCTCCCACTTCTCCTGCACTGAAAAAGAAAACCAAAATCCTTGTAACAAATATTCATGGCCAACTGAAAAAAATTCTCACATTATCCTACATGCAAAAATGTGTCTCATCCTACATCTAAAATCCATGTCCTCTTCTCTGTCAGGAAGTGAGTAGCATTCTCTAGCACTGGTCTTTTGGAATGCTGATTGTTCAATGCTTTGACCTACAGCTTTCAAAGTTGTTTGTCTTTATGATATTGTCATTGTATACATTATTTCCTGGTTCTGCTCATTTCACTCTGTATCAGATCATACAAATTTTCCCAGATCTCTTACAGCATGACAGTACTTATTCTTACACATTCTTAGAGCATATTTATATGCCATAGTATGTTTAGCCACCTTAGTGATGCCCTCTAAAATGCATTCAGTAGAATTAAACACTGTATTTCACTTGTTTTCTGACTATGGTAGAGTATTGTACTCTTACTTCTCATTTTCAATCAATGATAATTAACTAATACACATTTCTAAAGTGCCTATGTGTAAGGAGCCATAATAGGCACTAGTCTTTTACATACAAAATGAGACATTCCCTGACTTTAAGAAGTTTACATTTCTACTGGGAGGATTTAGCATTTTTACAAATAAATAAATATTTACAAAATACATACAAAGTCACTCAAGAAAGGTGTTTTGAAGAAGGTGAGTGGCACTTGACCTGATTTTCAGAAGGTCCTGGGCATCCCATTCCAAGTAAGGGGGGGCAGTTTATACAAAGGTCTAGAGATAGACTATGTAATTTTGTGAAACCAGGAGTTGCAAATAAGCCACTTCAGTAGGAATATAGTAGAAATGAGGGGGAGTAATGTGTAATCAGGAAAGGCAGGCTGAATCCAGATTGCAAAAGTCTTTAAATGACAAATGGAAGAGTTTGTATTTTTATTTTACAGTCAATAAGAAAGTGCTTGGAACTTCTTTCACATGAGAATGGAATGGTCAGAACTGTAGATTGGAACTATGAGTGTCTCAATTGTGTAGAAGATGGATTGGAAAGGGTAACATATTGGATACAGGAAGACTAATTAGCAGGCTGTTGCAGTAGTCTAAGCAAGAGTGGATGAAGACCTGAAATAAGATGTTTGGGATGTTGCTATAGAGAAGGATATAGAAGTGAGAGATTGGGAAGAGATAGAATCAACAAGACTCACCATCTATTTGTATATAGAGCAGTGAGTAAGAATGAAATGTTGAGCATAACACTGAGGCTGTAAACTTAGGTCATTGGAAAAATAATGGTGCCCTGGACAGAAATAGGGAAATCAGGAAGAGTAGGCAGAAAGATAATGAGTTCCAGACACCATGCCTCTCTTAATGATAATGTTCTGAACACTGTACCACTTTTAATTCAGTCTAAAATGACATTAACTTTTTTAATTATCGCACCACATTGTTGGATAATATTGAACTTGCAAGTCCATTAAAAACCTTAAGATCTTTTCCAGAAAAACTGCTATCTGAACATGCCTCTGTTATCTTTTTCTTGTGAAATTGATTTTTTGATCCCAGCTTTAACACTTTACATTTACACTGTTGAATTTCACCTGATTAGACAAAACCCATAATTCTAGTCCACAGAGATTTTTTGGGATCCTTTCTCTTGTCATTCCAAAATGCCAGACATTCCTACTAATTTTATATAATATACAAATCTGAGAGAGACCAAAGATTTATAGATTACACAAAACTTGTATTTTAGGAACACTTTGAAAAAGGAATTGAGAGGCATGACAAGAACCAAATAATAGCATGCAAAACTAAGTAAACTGTATTTTAACAGATAGGAAAAAATGTGTTCTTATTGATGTGGGAATTATCCTTGGATCAGCTATCAATATAAAGTCAGATCATCAATTTGTCAGAGCTAAGATCAGAATTAGTAAAAAGCAAGAATAATAACAAAAAGATACTATACAAAACTGTAACAACTCAATCTTTAAGTAATTGACCATCAAAAAATGGAAACTGAGAAACAGAAATGATAATGACACCAATTATTACTAATTTTATACAGAGTTTATCTAATGTAAGTGATTTCCCACAATAAGGAAATTTTTTAAAAAGGACTTTAGTTAGCAAATATCTGACTTACTTGACAAATGGAAAAGAGATTGTTGCCAAAGACAACACCAAACTATAATATAAACTCATTTGTAAAATCTTATAAAGAAGAGGGACAGATGATTTTGAAAATCACTGTCCCCTAAAGCAGAGAAAAGCAGTGGAGGATAAAACGAATTTGAAGAAAACTTGCAAGATATCCAACTAAGCAATTTTTATTAAGGGCATTTGATGAATGAAAATGAAAGGAGGATGAAAGAGGCCAACAAATAGTAGAAAATAGAAAAGATCTGTAAATATGATAAACTTTTCTCCATAATGAAATTATCACCAAGTGTAATAGGGTCACACTTGGACCCTACTGACCAGCACTTAGAGTTGAGGTAAAAATGACAAGAGTACAAAAATGGGAAAAATCAACCATCTTGAATGATATGTATATGCAGATTCATGTTGGGGGTAACCAATTGTGAGGACATTAAAAGAATATATATAATCTTTCAGAGGGAAAGTTACCAAAGATATGGGAAAAATCTTTGACTTTCCATCTGTACCAAATCTTTGAATATTATCAATAGGTCAATTTAAAGCATCCTTGATTTGGGGGGATTAATAGAAATGTCACAAACTACCATTTAAGAAGCTGAGCACTAGAGTAATGGCAATGTCACAAAAGAGAAAAGGGGTGATGTTGCAAAGGTAAAATCGAGAAGTTTTGGCAACAGCTTGAATATGGAGGGGCAAGAGATAGTAAGGAGTTAAGGATGACTGAAGGTTGCAAATTTATGAGACAAAAAGGACAAAAAGCATTCAAAATAGATATGAATGGATCACAATCTATATAACCTAGGGGAACTTTTAAATCAAGGAAAAGATTTGAGTCTTTGTCCAAGTCATTAACTTAAAATGTCAAACAGATCAAAGGGGTTTAGGATCTTTTTCTCTTCAGATCCTTAAATGAAGGCATACATACATCCCCATGTTCCTTCCCAATGTAGTTCTTTTCCCCTATCATTGGATATTTAATACCTAGTACATGATAGGCACTGAAGGAAATTAACATAGTAACAAGATCCATATTTATAACATACTTACAGAATTAAAATACCAATAATTATCTGACAAATGTTAGCCAAATCTTACTTTATATTTGGTTTTTTATTTTTATTTATTTTTATTTTTTATTTTTATTTATTTTATTTATATATTTTATTTATTTTTTATTTTTATTTATATTTATATTTGCTTTTTAAAAAATTGATATATTTTGTTTTTACAGTATTTTCATTGTGATCTTAATATTTATGATATTTGTGATCTTGTTCCCACAAACTTACTTTCCCCTATGTTATTTTGTCAAATTTCCTATTTTTACAGATTCAATTAATGACATTAGGCAAGGTACACCTGTATTCATCTCTAAGGAGATGGCTTAATGTAATTCATTCCTGAGAACAGAAGGATGGGTTAGGTGACCTTGAAGCCTGTTTCAGACTCTGATAAAACTAAAGGATATAAGGACCCTAGCACACATTCATGAACCTCAGGCTTCTATTTTTAAGTCTTATTGATGCTTTATGTTTTTACATTACATAAATTTCTGGAGATAACCCTTTTCCTCTACCCCAAAAGTCTCTCTTTATCAATGTTTAATAATAAAAAAGCTCAACAAAGCCAACTAATGTATCATTCCATCTGACATTATGTTTCCATAATACCCAACCTCTTCAACAAAACTGGAAAAACTAGTTTACTTGTTTCTTCTCAGAGGACAAGCTTGCTCATTATAATTATACAACAATAAGCTTAGAGTGGTTTTTTTGGTTGTTGTTGTTTGTTTCTACATGCATATTGTAGTCGTTTTGTATGTTGTTTCCTGTTATTGACTTAGCATAGCTGGCATGTAATAGATGCAATATGAATACTTATCCCTCTCCCTTTCCTACATACTTCACTCCTAATCAGTCCATTTAAGTGTTACCATGTTTCTCTGAACTCCTTACATTCATTGTTTCTTACGGTGCAATGATATTCATGTACCATAGTGATATGTCCTACAGATAATGAGCCATACATACATTTACATTGTTTCCAGTTATTTGCTACCACAAGAAAAAAATACTTCTATAAATATTTTGACATATGGGGGACTTTTATCTCTTTAACCTCCTACCCATAGTAAGTGGTTAAAAATGCTTTTTGATTCATCAGTTCTTTGGAAAATATGCCTGATAGGGGAAGGGTTCCTAAAGGTATGTGCATTTTAGTAATTTTTTTTCACATAAGTACAAATTCTTTTCAATCAATTCACAACTCCACTGTTCCTCAGAATACATCTTTTTGCGCAGCCTCTGTATATTAATTATTTCTGGTTTTATCATGTTTGTCAATTTTATAGATATAAAGTGAAACCTCAAAGTTGTTTCAATTTGAATTTCTTTTTATTAGTGATGTGGAGACATCTTTATATAATTGCTAATAGTTTTTTTTTCATTCTTTTGAGAACTGATTACCATTGATCTTGTATATTTGACTCTTGGTCTTATTTATGTGAATTCCTTATGTATCTTAGACATCAGATCCTTATTCAAGATATTTGATACAAGCATTTTTCCAATCAAATTCTTCTTTCTTCTGCTAGCTGCATTGACTTTATTCATGCAAAAACTTTCCCATTGGTCTATTTTCTGATTGGGATCTCTTCTGTTTAAAAGTTCCCCCCCTTAGACATAGTAGTGAGAAGTATTTCCATTTTTTTTCCAAATTAAAAAAATTATATGACCTTTTTTACTTAAATGATTTATTCACTTGGAACTTGGAATTGGGGTATATGGTATAAGAAATCATCCTCCTAAGTAGCATTCATCCTATAATTATTTTTTTTTTCAGGATAGAAATCTCATGACATCTCACTTGATTGTATGTATACAAGGATCCAATAAATTCGACCACTGTCAGGGAGACAGACACTAAAGTTCTAATTCCAGTTTTATTATGGATTAGATATTTATATAGAAATTTTAAATTTAAAAAGCATTTTCCATACATCATATTATTTGATCTTCATGACACCCCTGTAATGATTACAATTAGAATTATAACAATTTTACAGATGAAGAAGCTGAGACTTATAAATTTCTCCCCCATTTTTTCCTGTCCAGGTGGTCTATAATATAACAATGTCAATATTATTTCTGTTTGTTCCTCTGTTGATCTTCACCCAAATGCTTCCTGCCATGTTTACCCTCTCCTCCTATTACTGCATTTTAATATACAATATTTTTCTCTATTCCCATTCCCTTTTGCTCAACCCATCCTATTTCTTTTATCCAGAGTTTACCCTACCAGAATCCTAGTCCAGGTCTGAATTTTATGCTATTGAACCCCCAAGATGAAGACTCAGTCTGATTTTTCACCTTGCATTAGAATTTCTAGGTTCTCTTGCTTTGTTAATCATCGTGCTTTGTTCATAGATTCATAGAGTTCATAGAGTCCATTTGTTTTATTGATGGTTCCTTTCAAGTAGCTAGATGATGAAATAGATAGAAGGCTCTATCTGAAGTAAAGAAGACCTGAGTTCAAATCCAGCTTCAGGATTTATTAGTTGTGTTACCTGGAAAGTCATGTAAGTTCTGTCTGCTTCAGTTTCCTTGTCTATAAGATGAAGGTAATAATAGCATTTATCTTTCCAGGGTTGTTGTGAGATTTAAATGGAATAATTATTGCAAAAGGCTTAGCAGAATGCCTGACAGAGAGTGGACTATTAATAAGTGCTTTCCCCTTTCCTAGATTTTGAATCCTATGAATTTCTGAGTGTCTTTTATTATTTTCTCTTTCTACATTGTAGCTGTTTTCTATAGCAAGAAGCTTAGTGGAGATATAAGCAATAGTCTTTCTTCCTTTTCCAGTTTAAAATTAATTATTTGAAATCAAACAGTAAATGCTGGGAATGGGATTTGAACTTAGACTTTTTCTAATTTCAGGTCCAACATTCCATACAATAGATACACTTGTACATTGTAGAAGCCATTTAGCCTCTGAGGGTCTATACTTACTCATCTGTATAATAGTGATGTTTTCCCTGCATCAGAAGATAACTAATGAAGTAAAGAATTGATAGTTGTTGTGCGTATCCAATTGAATAAAGCAATAAGAAGCTCCCCCTACCCTTTTTCCACCACCACCTATTATATTCTCTCCCACCATTCTACAATCAATCCTTTCACTGTTCAGGATTAACCAACAAACCATATGTAGCTTCATGACATGCTTCACGACAGATATCATCCCATCCTTCTATTGGATCCTTCTATTCTATATTTCATGAGTAATTTAGTTCAGCTCAATAGATGTTTATTAAGCCCCTTCTTTTGTACAAGGAGCTAGGACCATACAGTGAATATGTCTGGATTTGAATTCAGGAAGACCAAAATTTAAATCCAACTTCACTAGCTATGTGATCCTGGGCAAATCACTTCACCTCTGTCTGCCTCAGCTTCCTCAAGTGTAAAATGGAGCTAATAATATCTTATCAAAGCTCAATTGAGGTAATATTTACAAAGTACTTCACAAATCTTAAAAGGTTATATAAATGTGAGCTCCTATTATTCTTAGCACTCTCCAATTTCCACCCATTGTTTTCTTTGTTCAGCCCTCTTGGACCATGCTGAATAAATCCAATCCTTCTTCTACATGACATTACTACAGTAATTAAAGACAACACTGACATTCCTCTAAATCTTCTCTTTCTTTAAACTCAAGTTCTTAGAACCTTTAACCAGCCCTCCAGTGGCCTGGTCTCCAATCTTTTTACCATGCCCTCTTGTGGTTACATTGTAGTTTATCAATAAATGGTAAATGTAAAGTTGTTTATAAATGTGGCCTCAATATTATTATTGATGAAGTCAACATGATAATAATAATATGAAAATCTGTTAACAGTCTAGGATTTAACTTGCTTACAAATTGAGTTCCTGCTCTGATCTTTCCCATAGAAACTTTTATCTAGTCACAAAAGTCTTTTATCATTTTTGGTCATTTTGAAATGGCTCATTCCATGAGTGACCGATAGTAATAGGAATGACAATAGTGAAGACCACATGATGTCAGTAATAGTGAAAGTATTGATATTAGGTAGTGATAGGAATGGTTTATTATTATTATTATTATTGTCAGTAGACATTTTAAAAAATACTTATTGGCCGGCTGATTAACAGGTTGAAATGAAATCTCTGCTTTTGGCCATGTAACCTATACTAGGATTGCGGTAGAAGGATGATGGCCACTGGGACAATAAGCATTCTCTGATGAAGAGAAGTAGGTTTTGGTTTGAGGGAAGCATACTTTGGGTCCTGGCTCCCTAAGGAATGTAAATTCTTTGAGGGTAGGGACTGGTTTGCATTTTACCTTTGTCAATCTGGTAGTCTGTATAGAATGGACATTTAAGAAATGCACGCTGTATTGGATTGCATTTGATTGTCTTGAAGGACAGATCAGAGACCTCAACAATCCTACCACAAACTGCATCTGCCTCACTCAGCCTCATGGTCATGGCAGATGAGGTCATGCATATAGAGCATGAGAGGTCCCCAAGAAACTGAATCCCTGAGACTGGCCCAAGATCACATAGGCCCAAAGCTTGTGACAGAGCCCCATTCACCCCACTCCAGAGCCTTGGTGGTCATCTGTGGGGCAAGTTCTCTGTATCTTACACATTGGAACACATGTTCCTCACCCTCCCGGCTAGCTTTTGCTGTGCTCCAACACGGCGACGCCAAGGACTGAAGGCTCCTGCAGATCTCTGCATCCTGATACCTGCCTCAATCCCTCTCTGTGCCTTTTGCCTCTTTCAAGTCCCCTTCCTTGACTACCTCACTTCAAAATGATCCCTCTGTCTTCTGAACTTTACACCACTTTCTATCCATACCACACTCATTTAACATTACAAAACAACTTATGCTATGATGTGTTTTCTATTTATGTACATCCTTTCTCCCCAGTGGGTAAGGCATTGGATCTGTATTTGAAGGATACAGAGTGAGTCAAATTCTGCCTCAAATATTTAGCAGCTGTGTGCCTCTGGGCAAAGTTCTTAACCCCTGCCTCAGTTTCCTCCTCTGTAAATCTGAGGGCCTCTAAGATTTTTCCTAGTTTTAATTCTGCGATAGGGAATGTGACCATTGTTTATCTGTCTACCTACAAGCACTTAACACAGAACTGGATTCTCAGTAGACATAAAAAAAAAAATACTCATTGGCCAGCTGATTGACAGACATGTAATTCTACCTATTCTCTATTTTAGGAGAAGCAACTGACACAAAGAAGAGCTGAGGGGGGAGAGCCAGGAAGCTAGGCAGATGGAGGAAGAAGTTCAAGCTGAGTTGAACATGGGCATCAGCAGGAAGACAAGAAGTGGTAGAAAATAACTGAAGACTTCCTTCTCCACCAAACTCTGCCATCCTCAGCCCAGTCTGAGACCATGTCTGAAGGGACAGGACATCCCTGAGCTTCCCACCTCTCCCCCCTCCCCTGGCTTCTGCCCACCCCCTGTTCCCACAGGTTGGACAGAGAGCCCTACTTCTCTTACCCCTTAACACGCCTTGTCAGCCTTGGGACCATGCAGGAAGTGGCCATTTAAATTCAGAGCTTCTCCCAGCTGCTGGCCCCCACTCCCCCACCTCTTAGCCCCTTTCTCACAACCTCACTGGGAATCCGCCTGGGGGTGGCGCTTCCAGATGGCAGGTTGCAGGTGGGGGGTGCTGTGCGTGTGTGTAGCAGCCGCGTCCCTCCTGTACGCCGCGGGGCTGGTGCAGGCTGACTGCTGGCTCATCGAGGGCGACAAGGGCTTTGTGTGGCTGGCTATCTGTAGCCAGAACCAGCCCCCTTATGAATCTATCCCCCAGCAGATCAACAATACCATAGTGGACCTGAGGCTCAACGAGAACAAGATCAAGAGCGTTCAGTATGCCTCCCTCAGCCGTTTTGGGAACCTGACGTACCTCAACTTGACCAAGAATGAAATCACCTACATCGAGGACGGGGCCTTCTCGGGTCAGTTCAACCTGCAGGTGCTACAGCTGGGCTACAACCGCCTGCGGAACCTCACAGAGGGGATTCTGCGAGGCTTGAGCAAGCTGGAGTACCTCTACCTCCAGGCCAATCTCATTGAGACGGTCACCCCCACTGCCTTCTGGGAGTGCCCTAACATCATGAACATTGACTTGTCCATGAACCGCATCCAGCGGCTGGACAGCGGCACCTTCACGGGGCTGACCAAGCTCTCCATCTGCGAGCTTTACAGCAACCCCTTCTACTGCTCCTGTGAGCTGCTGGGATTCCTGAAGTGGCTGGCGGACTTCACCAACATGACACGCACCTACGACCGGATGCAGTGCGAGTCGCCGCCCGACTACTCTGGCTACTTCCTGCTTGGCCAAGGCCGGACCAGCTACCGGAACGCCCTGAGCATGCTGTCCAGCCTGTGCACCGACGGCTCCTACACCGTGGGGTCCCGCTTCATCCCTGCCCGCTACCCCCCCACGACCCCGCCCCCGGAGGGCCCCTGCACCGAGGATGACTGCTTCTCAGGCGACGGCACCACGCCCCTGGTGGCCTTCCACACTCCCGCCACCAAGTCTGAGATGCGGCCCAACATCTGGGTGAAGCACCTCACCCACAACTCGGCCACGCTCGGCGTCCAGCTGCCCTCCCCCTTCAGGAAGATGTACGTCCTGGCGCAGTTTGAAAACGGCTTCTCCTCAGACATCACCAATTTGCACAAAGAGAGGGAGGAGATCGAGCTGTCCAACCTCATCACCCACACCAACTACACATACTGCGTGGTCTCCCTGGGCCACCCGCTGCGCTACAACCACACCTGCCTCACCATCTGCCCCACGAAGCCCCCGCCGTCGCCAGGGCCCGTGCCCAGCTCCTCCACCGCCACCCACTACATCATGACCATTCTCGGTTGCCTCTTCGGGATGGTGATCGTTCTCGGAGCCGTCTACTACTGCCTGCGGAAGCGGAGGCAGCAGGAGGAAAAGCACAAGAAGACAGCAGGGGGCATGAAGAAGACCATCATCGAACTCAAGTATGGGCCCGAGCTGGAGACGCCAGGCATCGCCCAGCTGTCCCAGGGGCCCATGCTAGGGGGTGAGACCGTGACACGCATTCCCTACCTCCCTTCTGCGGGTGAAGTGGAGCAGTACAAGCTCATAGAGAGCAGCGAGACACCCAAGACCACTAAGGGCAACTACATGGAAGTGCGGACGGGAGAGCAGCAGGAGAGGCGGGACTGTGAGCTGGCCCTGGCGCCGGACAGTCAGAGTTCTGTGGCCGAGATCTCCACCATTGCCAAGGAGGTGGACAAGGTCAACCAGATCATCAACAACTGCATCGACGCCCTCAAGTCCGAGTCTACCTCCTTCCAGGGAGTCAAGTCTGGAGCGGTGTCCACGGCCGAACCCCAGTTAGTTCTCCTGTCAGAACAGATTCCCAGCAAGCATGGATTCCTGTCCCCTGTGTACAAGGACAGCTACGGCCACCCCCTACAGAGGCACCACAGCATGGAGGGCCCCCCCAAACGCTCCAGCACATCCTCCAGCGGCTCCGTCCGAAGCCCCCGCTCCTTCCGCTCCGAGGGGTCCTCTGCCCATAAATCGGAAGCAAAGTACATCGAGAAGACGTCGCCCACCGCCGACACCATCCTCACTGTGACACCAGCGGCCGCCATTCTCCGGGCCGAGGCCGAGAAGATCCGGCAGTACGGCGAGCACCGCCACTCGTACCCGGGCTCTCACCAGGGAGAGCAAGCGCCTCCCCATGACAGCCTGAGCGGCCGCAAGCCTTCTATCCTGGAACCTCTGACCAGACCCCGTCCCCGGGACCTGGCCTACTCCCAGCTTTCTCCCCAGTACCACAACCTGAGTTACTCCTCCAGCCCCGAGTACACCTGCAAACCCTCTCAGAGCATCTGGGAGCGCTTCAAACTGAACCGTAAGCGCCATAAAGATGAGGAGGAATACATGGCGGCCGGCCACGCCTTGCGCAAAAAGGTCCAGTTTGCCAAAGATGAGGATCTCCATGACATCTTAGACTACTGGAAGGGTGTGTCCGCACAGCACAAGTCCTGAGGCCTCCTCTGTCCTCCCCACACTCCTCCCCTTCCCCTTCCTCTAGCCTCCCCTCTGCCTTCTAAAACTCGTGATGCTCATTGGACCAAAAGGAACCGAAATCCACAGCAGCTATTTTTAACCCAGAGACTGTCTTTAAAAACAAAACACATACACACATACACACAATTTTAAAAAAAGGATCATACCCCCTCATTTTCCCCAACACCCAGATCCCCAACGGGTGGCAGGAGAAGGGAGGGGAGGGGTGATTGACAACAACAACAAGAACAACAAAATAAAGAAAATATGATAGATGGTAACATATCCAGAGATGATCTCACCTTGGGGAGTATTGCACCGGATCCGAACATGCACACACATGACATACATACACACATACACAAGGGACTTCAGAAAACTGTGGCTCAGGGGTGGGGGTGGGTGGGAAGCTTTCATTTTCTCTCTCTTTTTTTTTTTTTTTTTTAAAGAAAAAAAGTACTTTAAAAAAAAGATATAAAAATAGTGAGTGTGAGGGGGAGAGGTTCACGATCTGGCCAGTCTGCTATTGCATCGCATGATTTTTCAGTCTGTGGTTTTTTTGTGGATTCTCTGTGTCCAGTCTGTCTCCATTGTTCTCCTCCTCCCTCTCCCAGAGTCAACCAAATGGGAAAAACAAATAGGAAAGGAGGATGGGAAGCCTGGCGGAGCAGCAGATGTTTGGGGAGGGCCTCAAGTGAAGGGGGTGGTGAATCTTTCAGGTGGGACTCTGAGGTCAGCTGAGAAGTAGCATCTGTTGGCATTTTGGGGGAGGGAGGAGGGCATGGCCAGGGCCAAGAGCTTGTGGCTAGAAGCCAGCCCCAGCTCCTATTTGGCCTAACCCTACCCCACATTGTAATCTGTAGTTGTTCTATTGTACAGAGAAAAAAAATATTTCTATATTTGCAATGTTTGCTGTAAAATATGAAAGAGAAGAAGTACATCTACTAAAAACAAACAAACAAACAAAAAAAAAACCACACACACAAAACGTACCTGTTTGTACCAGGTTTTAATCATGGATTTTAGAAAAAGGTCTTTTTTTCCTATTTGTTAGGGGAAGGGGGGGTTCATTATTTGGGGGTGAGGTTGGTAATGGGAAATGGAAATGAGCCAGAGTTTTCTTCTTTTTCGTTTTAGGGAACGTGAAAGAATCTGTGTGTGGGTGAGGAAATGTATGATGTGGGGAAAATCAGGCAGGAGAATGTCCGTGTGATTTTTGAGAGAATATACTTTGGAATGTGAGTGAGTGTGAGGTCTAGAGATGTGAGATCGAAAGTAAGTGAAGGCATGAGTGTGAATGTGGGTGGGCGAGGACTGGTGTGAGAAGGAATGGGTGTGAAAGGCAGAGAGAAAGGAGTCTGTTGGGGGAGGGTGAGTCAGAGAATGGGCAATTGAAGGAGGGCTGATATGGTGGCCCTTGCCAGGATTCTTTGCCCCTGGACTGAAAGAGCCTAAGTTAGGCCAATGCGAGAAGGAAGGAGTGTTAATCAGTTAAGAACCCCTAAAATCTCCACCCCTAAAATGCCTGGGCACCCCTCACAGGCTACAGTTTCTTCCCCTCTAGAGCCTGCCTAACTTGGATGATGATAGCAAAAATCAGGGAAGTGACCAGCAGAAAATTCTGTTCTGATGAGACCCTAGAAATGATCAGGGGGTCAGTTGGAAGCCCCACGTAAGGTTTGGGCATTTTCCAAGGAGGCAGCACCTCCAGATGTTCCAAGTTGATAACAGCTCTGGTGACGCAAGAGGAAGGGGAGAGCGGGATGGCAGCTTACTGTATCCCATCTCCACCCTGACTCACTCCACTAGCACTTTAAAGATCACTTAGGACTGCAAAAGACATTAGAGATCATCTATTCTCAGCTTCTTAAACTGTGATTCGTGACCCCATGTACATCTTGTAACTGAATGTGGGGCCGTGAAGTTATGATTTATTATCAATAAATGTCTTGATTTGTGTATCAACTTTATATTCCTGTACACCCAGGGTCATGTAAAAATTTCTTGGGAGAAAAGGGGTTATGAGTGGAAAACGTTTTAACAAACCCTGGTCTATCTAATCTATTACAAGTAAGAAAACTCCATTTTCCAAAACACCATTTTATATATTTTGGTGCTCCAAAAGTCACACAGAGGCGGAGATAGGATTTGAATCCAGATCTCTGAGTCCTGTTGGACGCTGATTCTCTTCTGCTAAGGACAGTATTGCTAGGAGCCCCAGAAGGAGCTTAATTTGCATTACTTTCACCAAGACTCCTCTCTTAGTTTTGATCTATAAGCCATCATCTAAGTTATCCATTCTCCCACCTTCAGGTAACATTACCCTGAAGGCATTTTAGAATGATAGACCTGAAGATCCTCCCTGAATATCTCTGGGTACAAGGTCAAGTAGGGTCATATGTGTCTGTTTGAGAGACAAATAAATATTAGCTGTGAACCATGCACCATACTAAGCACTCATACAAATACTCTCACAAAAGACTATCCCTGCTCTCAAGGAGGGAATTCTAACAGGGACAACACTATGCAGAAAAGGAAAAGTGGGCAACAAGATGAATATTTGTCTTCCAGGCCTGCATGCTCCAGAGAAAGGATATAAACCTTGGTCTTCTGCCTCAAAGTCCAAAACTATTACTGTGACAATACACAAAGAATCCTTAGCCTAATTCAAAAGGAAGAGAAGGTGAAAAGGAAAAGATGAAAAAAAGCTCCCCTTCTGAATCTCTTTGGCTCACCTCACTAGTGGAGAGGATCAGGCTCTTCAGTGTAGCATTACCCTCATTGGAAGATGCCACTTTAAAAATCTGCAGAATACCTAGATCCCTTGGAGAAACACATTTAGGTGTCTGGTCCTTCAGGATTCAGAACTTTGTTCGAGCCCAACCAGTGGAGGCAAGCACAAACCCAGGATGTGTTCGGGGTTTGGAAGGGATTCACCAGGTCTTGTTTAGTCTCCGAAAGGAAAAAGATCTACCAGCTGACTGGGTCTACAAGTTAGCATTAACATGAAATTCAGTATCTATCCACATAAACTGAGAAGCCAAACTTCTGCCTATGGCCCCATGGCCAGTAGGGTGAGATGTGAACTAGCAGAAGCTATTGAGAATGGAGAAAATGGTGGGGGAGAGGGAAGAGAGGTACTCCTATGCAATAAATAAGTATTAAGTACCACCTGTGTATCTGCCAGACCTAGGACTGGGAATATAAAGATGAGTGAAGCAGTCTCTGCTTTCAAGAAGTTTACATCCTGGGGAGGCAACATGCAAATATGTATCTATGTAAAAGAGATGGACTTACTTCAGGACTGGGTTCCAGGAGATATGGGCTTAGGTAGGAGTAGTAATGGAAAATCATTCCTTGCACTCTTCCCAGCCACTATGCTAGCAGCTAACAACCCCAGGGACCCCCAGCTGCCTAGGCAACTAATACAGCTGATCCAAGAAGCCACTTTAAGTCCAATTCTCCTCTCACTCATCAAGGAGCCTCAAGCTGGAGAAAGTTGAGCTGCTGAAATATTTAGCCACAGTCTTTCATCCTCAAATGTCCTTAAAGATCAGGAATTTGTTCACCTTTCTTCCCAGGGTCTCTTTTATTTAACAAGCAGGTTGGGCAGGGGGGATAAGAGGGCAGATGACAACAGTATTTATGACAGGCTTTTAAGTTTAATTCATATCAACACTTTTCCCATCACTTTCTTAAGTTTAAAAAAATCAATGAAATAATAAATCAACCCCCGATTTGTAGTATTTGCTGACAGAGGTGTAGATGCTCATACTGAAAATTTAATGATTCAGTCTGCAGGTATGAGCTGGCTCCAGCTGTTAACTACCTCCCCTATCCATCCCTCCCTCCCCTCCCCCACGATTTCCTCAAATCTATCCTATGTGTATCCTCTCTCTGCTGGAGTCTGAAGCTCATCATAGATTATCAGATCAAGCTGGAAAGGCCAGTTCCCTCCTTTTACAGATGAGGAAACTAAAGCTGAGGGAAGTTATGCTTTGCCCCAACTCACTGGGATAGAAAGCAATCAGGGTATGTTTTGGACCTGGATCTAACTCTAGACTCAGGATATCAAACTAATTCCTACAATGTAGCTTGTCTGCTTCACACGCTACAGTAACTAGCCAGCAGAAATCCTCCTACACTACAAAAATCATAAAATGGTAACAACATGGCTACAGAGGGGAAAGGATCACAAAATTTAGAGCTGGGAAGAGCCCTGAAGATCAAATGTGATCAGAGGGAAGAAAATGACTTGCTCAAAATCATACGGGTAATAAGTAGCAGAGGGAGAAGACAGCTGGAGGAAGGCACTCTACAGACAGACAATAGTTAGCATTTATATACCTAGCACTTTAAGATTTGCAAAACAATCATTTATCATATCGATTTATCCTCACCACCACCCTGGGAAATATGAACTTGTATCCCCAGTTTGCAAACTAAGAAATTGCAGTAAATAAAAATCAAATGACTTACCCCATGTCACACAGCTGACCAGTGTCTGGGTCACATTTGAACCCAGTCTTCCAGAGTCTTGGTCCTACTGTGCCATCTAAGAGATATGCTACAAGAAAGACAAATATTCTATCAGAATTAGATAAATTATTGTGTTAAAAAAGACACATAGGTGATAAAAAGGAATGCATATGTATGTACAGATGTATACTAACATATCTACATGTGCTATGTGTAAGCATACAAACACATTACACATTCTTCAGAGACTAGACCTGTGATTTCACTGATATGAAGAACTCTCTGGATGATTTCATTTCTCAGGATGACCTGAGTTCAAATCTGGTCTCAGACATTTACTAGCTGTGTGATCCTGGGCAAGTCACATAACCCTGTATGCCTCAGTTTCCTCATCCGTCAAAAGACCTGAAGAAGGAAATGGCAAACTGCTCCAGTATCTTTGCCAAGAAACCCCCAAATGGGAATCATGAAGAGTTGGGCATGACAAACAACATCAATATCTAAATACACATATATCTGAAATGTGCATACACATAATATACACACACAACTTAGATCAGCATCAGATAAACCCTCTTCTCACATCTCTCCATGGCTTGGGGCCCAAGAGAGTTTCTCCAAAGGCAATACTTGAGGGAAAGCCCTTCCTCAGAATCCCCAATTCCAATGCCTCTGGGAATCAGAAGTGTAAAGAAAGAGCCTTGCCCAGAATCACACAATGGTGTCTGAGGTCAGATTTGAATCCAAGTTTTATGGACTTGTAAGTTCAGCTAATGAACAGCTAGATGAATTGCTTCTGATGGGAAAAGGTTGGGTGGCCCTCATCATTTCCCAGGTTGCTTCCCCCCCAAATATATGCCCATCTCCACCCTTCTACCCTTGCCCACACCTGCTTATTCTATCCAGTGAATAACCAAATTATTAATTAGAACTAGAATGTTCATGATATTGGACACATTTTCTCCGCAGAGAAAAAGTGATTAGGAAAGAAATTGGAGGGGCTATGGAGTGCTTGGACAAGAAGGAAAAGCCAGAATAAACAGTAATGGGGGTGTTTCTATCTCCTCTCTCCAAGTGAGGGGAAGCATGGAGTGAGACACTAAGATGCTTTGCACCCTCTTGTTCTCTCCATCAAGTCTTATTATCAGTCACTGGCCCAGCAAAATGAATAAATCCCCTCCCAAGGGAAAAGTCAAGGAAATCATTTTGGAAGAAGATATGAAAGCCCTCCTTCTCTGGGAAAGACATTTCATATACCAGCTGCCACAGGTCACAGAATCATACATTAGAATTAGAACTAGTCTGACCCTCTCCTTATTTTACAGAGGAAGAAACTGAGACCCAAGGAGGTTAACCAGATCGACTCACTTCACACAGATATTAATCACATCCTCTGACTTGAGAACCAATGCTCTCTGCCCTGTGTCCCTGTTGGCCTTGCCACTTACCTGTAAAGCTGAATAGGGGAGGTATTTTCAACCAGTCAGTTCCCTGGGTGAACTTGGATGATAATCTCCCTCCAGGTCTCAGTTTCCTCATTTATAAAAAAGAAAATTTGGACTGGATGGCCTCTAAGGTCCCTTTCAACTTGAAGTCTCTGATCCTATTATATTCCTATGTGCCTGTGAGTTTTTCTCTTATGATCCTAAGCACTACTCTGTGGGAAGGCAATGTGGGCAGGGAGAGAAGTACAAGGGATGATTGCTTCACCTGGGGAGTTTGCAGTCCAGCTGGAGAGACAAGAGAGCAAGAGATAAAAATGCTGCAGAATCTCAGAATTGGGGGGAACTTGGAAGTTCTCTGTTGCAGGCAATAACTCCAGTATTAACACATTGGACAAGTAGCCAACTTCATTATACATATACATATCCTCCACTGGAGTCCTTCTCTGATGCCTTACTCTAATGAAGAGATGCTCTTCTAGATGGTGCAGCCCGTGCATAGAATCAGAAATTCCCAACTTCAGATTCAGTCTCAGATATTTCCTAACCATGTGATGCTAGATAAGTCACTTAACCTGTGTTTATCTCTGTTTCCTTATCTCTAAAACCTTTCCAGGGTTGTTGTGAGGATCAGGGAGCTAATAATTAGCTTATCACAGTGCCTGGCATATAAATGTTAGCTATATAAATATAAATAAATAATGGCAGTGTATAAATGTTAGCTATCATTGAAGGCCATGCCAGGACACAGCACTCTCTGGCAGGCTCCACCAAGTCACAAAATAGGAGACAAATGATACCTTAGCAGTTTCTAAGACAGCAGATAAATGGCAGATCTACAGGCCTAGTAGAACCAGAGGAAGATTATGGGAAGAGGTAAATCTGAAGGATGGGGAAGTTTTGAATAGATGAGAGAAGAGAGAGAAGGCATTCCAAGCAGAGGGAATAGCATAAACAAAAATCTGAAGGTAGGGGAAAATATGATTCAACCGAATGTCAAGATAAAGTCCTATTGACCCAGAATGAAGTTTGTATTGGGGAATAACAAGAGATAAAGTTAAGATAGGTAGGTGGGGTGTCCATTATTAGAGAGTTTCGAATTATAAGCAGAGGATCTGGATGATACTAAAAGTAGATATTTTTGTAAGTTCTTGAGCAGGGAGATGATATGGAGAAAGAATTGTTTTAGGAAGCTTAATCTGATCACCTTGGAATGAACTTCCTTACAGAAAGAGAGAGGAATATTTATGTCCAGCTTCCCGATACTAGCCTAAGCCTTGTTTCATGTTACTTCAAAGTGTTCCAGACTTAAAGTGAAGGAAGAGATATAAATTGTGTGGTAAATCTTAAAATGTCATATAATGTTAGCTATGTATTTTTTTAAGGAGTGGTTTATGTTATCTGATCTTCTCCCCCACCCCCACCCCAAGTGCAAAAATCCATTCTCTGAGCTATGTCCTCTGAGGCACATATCTGGATTCTGGATCTTCCTAATAACAGGGAACACTTTCTTGAGTAGTCCAATATCAACAGCTCTGATAATAATAACTAGCTTACATATAGTACTTTGATTTTGCAAAGATTTTACAAATATCTTATGTTATTCTTATAACAACCCTGGGAGGATTGTTGACATCATTATCCCCATTTTACAGATGAGGATAGCATTGACAGCTTAATAATAGTATCCCTAAAAAGCTTTAATACTTTCAAAGTACTTTACAAATATTTATTTCATTTGACCCTCACAACAATTGGGGGGGGGTTGCTATCCACATTTACAGTAGAGGAAACTAAAGTGGAGAGAAGATTAAATGACTTACTCAGAGTCACACAACTAGTTAAACATCTGAAGTAAAATTCAAACTCATATCTTCTGACTTCTGGCTCAGTGTGCCACCTAGTTCTTATTTTTAGGGCTTAATTCATTTTATTGAGCAAAAATCTGATTCCTTGCAACTGTAATACCCCATTGGTCCTAATCTTGTCCTCTGGGGCAAAAACAGCTAAATCTAATCCTTCTTTCACATAGCATTTCTTCAAATAGATGAAAAGAGGTTTCATATCCTTCACTCTAATCCTCCCTCTTCCAGGCTCACTCTTTCACTCATTTCTTACATGATATATTTTCAAGATCCCTCACTAAGATTTCTCTTTCTTTGCCCATTGATGTTTCTCTTAAAATGTGTTGCCTAAAACAGAACTGAACATTATGCCCCGAATAAAAGCTGATAAGGACTGAGAACAGCATGGTAGACTATCCCTCCTTTTGACTAAGACATACTAACATAGCCCAAGATTGGACTGATTCTTCTGGTGCATCATCCTGTTATGCTGATCATATTTGTCCAGTCATGACAGTCATACTTGTGATTGACTAAGCTGGAAAGATTCTTTTTCCAAAGAAATGATGTCTAACCAAGCTCTCTACTTGGATGGAGTATTTTTTTAAAACTGAAATGCTGAAGTTCTCTCAATAGGAAATGGAATGATGTTATTCTCCTTACAGGACAAAACTAATTTCCATTTCCTATATTTTTCTCCTGCCCACTTCTGAAGGGTAAATAAAACCAGAGGGTGGTGGGGCTAAGTAGTTTTTCAGTTATATCAGTCTTTCATTTAAGGTTTTATTGGCAGAGATACTGGAGTAGTTTATCATTTCTTTCTTCAGCTTATTTTACAGATGAGGAACCTAAGGCAAACAGAATAAAGTGACTTGTCCAAGACTGGATTTAACTCAGGAGCACAAGTCTTCCTGACTCTACTTTCTGTGATCTACCACTGCCTACCTAGAGTAGGAATCCCTTAATCTAGAGGGGGTAAACAAGGTAAGTCTTGGGGGAGAGCAGCCAAGAGGATCAAGTCTCCCAGCTCAGATTCTTTCTCCATTCCCTCCCCTCCTCTTCTCTCTTCCGCAACACAGAATAGAGAGAAAGCAGCATTCTTGGCTTCAAGCCCTGGGCTGGTCCAGGCCAGCTTGGAAGGGAAGGCAAATCAATGAGGGTGATTGAAGATGCTGCTGGTTTTGAGCTGCTATTTTTAGCAGCAGCCTTCTGAACCAGAGTTTGGAAACCAGAGTCGGAATGTATTTACATTTCTGAGTGCTCATCAGAGTGAAGGATGACAGGGAAGGGAAAACAACACTATCCTTGTTCTGCTAGCCAGTGGGACTGAATTGGGGTTGAGGGGGAAAAGCTGGGGCAGGAAGCCTAGGGGCCTCTGCTGGGGCAGGATCAGAAGTAAATGGTTCTATCATAGCTGGGGGAAGGACTCCAATGGGCCTCTACCTTAGAAGACACCAAGCTTTGGTCTTTGCATGCCCAAGGATTCACCCATCAGTTTTTCCTCATGGGAGAAAGATCCACGTCTGGCACCGTACAGCCTTGTTATGAGGCAGGGAGAGGACCTGGTGCCCTTTCTAGGTTTCCCGACCCCTTGGGCATCTCAAACTCTTGACCCTCCTCTCATCTGGGGAGGCCACTGGCCAGCTTTCCTATCCTTTCCAGGGCACCAGACTTGTTTGGTGAGTTCAGAGATGCTCAGTGTGACATCCCAGCAAGACTCCCTGCTTATTACCACAGTGTGTGAAGGGCTGCCAAGCTCTCTGTAGTCATTCACTGGGGACTCCCTGGGAGACTGGTCGGCCTCATTATCCTTATCTGATGGATGAGGAGACCAAAGATATTAAGAGGCTTGGTTAAAGTGGCCAGATAGTACAAGTCATGGGACCAGAATGACTAAGTCTTTGGTTTCGAGTTTGCCGTTTAACCCACTGGTGCCAACCTAGATGAAAATGGGTCTAAGGGCAGGCTAAAAGAATAGCTAGAGCCAAGATATGAGGTCTCAATCCCCCAGGGCAACTTGTTGCTTTTGTTCAGTCATTCTCAGTCATGTCCAACTGTTCATGACTCCATTGTAGTTCTCTTGACAAAGATACAGGAGTATCTTTCCTTCTTCATTTTACAGATGAGTAAACCAGGGCAAACAGGGTGAAGTAACTTGCCTAGGGTCACATAGCTAGTAAGTGTCTGAGGCAGATAGAAATGAGTCCTCCTGACTCCAGGCTTGGCACTCTGTGCATTGTATGGAGAGGGTATTAGATAATCACAGAATTTTAAAACTAGAAGAGATCTTAAATATCGGATCCAAGAGGTCTGAATGTTTTTTGTGTCATGGACCCCTTTGGCTATCTGGTGAAGGCTATTCTCATAAGTTTGTTTATATCATCGATATAGAATACTCTCATAGTCTCAAAATAATGCATAAGATTACAAAGAAAACAATGTTGAAATAAAGATATTGCTTTTTCCTACTCCAAATTCAGACTCCCTGAAATCTATCCATGAACCTAGATTAAGAACTCTGATCTGGTAAAGCACTTGAAAAAATAAATAAATAAATATATATATATATATATATATATATATATATATATATATATATATATATATATATATATATATATATATATATATATATATATATATTATATATACATGTCAAACACTGTATTTATATATGTGTCCATCTATATAGCATATATTATGTACACATGTGCACATAAAAAGCACGTTGTATATACATGTAACGCATGCATATATAAAACATATATACACATATGCATGAAAAGTACATTATATACCTATAAAAAACATATGATATATACTTATAAAAAGCATATTATGTATACATATATTGTATATGCATATATATCACATATATAAAAAGCACATTATATACTTATGTAAAGTATATATTTATATACATATATAAAGCACATTATATAAAATATATATGCATATGTAAAATATATTATGTATGCATATCTCACATATAAAACATGTATAAAAACACATAAATGCCTATATAAATCATATATTTGCATGTCCATAAAACATATATACATATATGAAAAATAAATTGTATCAAGCATATTATACATACATATATAAATCATATATACAATATTATGTATATATAATATGTATGCACATATAAAACATATATAGCAAATATATAAAGCACAATATGTTATATACATACAAAACATTTATATAAAGTGCATTATATACACATATTTTATAGAGAGAGTATATTATATATACATATATAAAAAGCACGTGACATGCTTACATAAAACATGTTTTATATTAAGTATATGTTACATGTATACATATAAAAGATTACACATGCACACATGAAAAGCACATTATATACCTAAAAAGGCATATATTGCATATGCATATACAAAACACTTATACTTACATAAAGCATGATATATAAAGCATATTTTATATACCTATATTACATATGTATTTATAAAACATATACACATAAAAAAGCAATTATACATCTATATAAAGTGTATTATTATACATATTTAAGCATATTGTATATGTATACATTACACTTGCACATAAAATGCATACCTATATTACACATGCATATATTATACATATATGAAAGGCATATTATGTACCCATATAAAAGCATGATATCTATATCCATATAATGCATATTATATTTGTACATATATAATATATGCTGGCTATTAGTAAGGAACCTTCAATGAGGAAACTCACTTTCATACTTCAGGCTTAGCACCTTCTCTGCCACTCATTATTCCAAAAAATTGCCTCTAGTTCTGAGCAGTTATATGATTCATCTTGTGTGTGTCTGAGGCAGAACTCAAGCTTAGAGCTCACCTGGTCTCTTTTCATTGAACCACTCTGCCTTTTGTAACCCAGTCTGTACTGAAGCAGATAACCCTCTTCACCAAGGATGCTTTGGTTCTGAAAGAACCACCCTGTCAGGACTTCAAGGCATCCTCAAGGTCATCCCGTGCAGACCCCTCATTTCGCAGGTGAGGGACCTGACGCTCAGAGAGCATAGTGATCTGCTCACAGTCACGAAGGCTTTTTAAGTGGACCGGGGCAGAATTTGACCTCTGCCTCCAAAATCTGTGTTCTTTTCACTTTCTCACACCTCGGATGGTTAGGAACCCCCAAGCTCTCTGTGTGAAAGCCAGAGTTGGGCAGCTCTACCGGCTGGGAAGTTATTCCCCACTTTGAGGCTGCCTTTCTCTCGGGCTTCCACCCACCGCTTCTGGTTCTGCCCTAGGGGGCCGAGCAGAACAAGTCCAGCCCCCTCATTTCACAGAGGAAACTGTGTTGTCATTAACTGCATCTAAGGATTACATCAGTGCCGGAGGCCTCCCTTCCAACGGGCACCAGGGCTGGGGAGGGGGGTGGGGAAAGCGGCTCTGAGCGTTTCTGTTTCCCCACCACCCCTCCTGGCTCCTGCCTCCACATCCCAGGGTTCAGCCTTTGTCACGGGATGGGGTGGGGGCGGGGAGAGTTTGGGGAAGAGGACAGCTGGGGTGTCACAGCCTCACGCTGCTCTCTGCAGAAGAGACAATTGACTATTTATAGGCAGGCGAGAGCAAACTGGGCACAGGACCAAAGCAGCCGCACGGGGTGATGGGCAAATAGTGCAGCTGGCCAGAGTTCGAATTCAGCTCGGAGACGGGGCCCATGGAGAGGGGTGGAGGAGAAGCGGCGGCGATGGGCTGAATATAGGAAGCCCCAAGAACGTGCGACTGGGCTTCAAGGTCCTGCCAGGGAGTCAAGGGAGATGATAAGATGAGGCTCATCGGGGAACAAGAACCGGAACACCCCCTGTATGTGAGTCAACGGCTGGCAGAAACCACGAGAGCACAGATTTAGAGCTGGGAGGGACTTGAAAAAGCCATCTAACTCAAACTGCCACTTTAACAGGAGAGGAAACTGAGTCACAGAGAGGTGAATTGACTTGCTTTATGGCCCTGACAGAGGGTAGAGGGAAAGGATAAGACAAGGCTTAATAGGGAACAAGAACTTGAGCATCCCTAGATTGGAGTCAATGGTCCATAAGAACCACGGGGCACATGGAAGCACAGATTTAAAGTAGGGAGGGACTTTAGAAACCATCTAGCCCAACACTGCCATTTTACAGAAGAGGAAACTGAGGCACAGAAAGGTTGAGTTGCCCAGGCTCTCACAGCTTGTGTCTGCATCAGAATTTGAATCCAGATCTTCCTGGATCCAGTTCTATGTTCAAAGCCATTCTTCATTCTCATAGTGGCAGCCACCAGTTCCACTCCTTCTTTATTGCTATGCATAAAATTGTCTATTTACTTGCTCATAGAATCATAGATCAAGATGGGACCTTAGATACTGTCTAATCTAATGCCTTCATTTCATGTATATATATGTAAAATGTAAGTTCTTTTGAGAGGCAAGGACTGCTTAGGGGTTTCATTTTTTGTTGTTATTGTTGTTGTTGTTATTGTTGCTTAACATAATAGATATCGAATTGATAGGAGATGACTTGAATTGACTTGAAGCCAGAGAATGAATAGAGGAGAGGAGAAAAAGAAAACAGTGAACAGCCCGGTGTAATCCAAGGACCAGAGTGCAAATTCTGACTACCACTCATGACTTTGGGAAAGTTATTTCACCTCTCTCTGCCTCAATCTCCCTTTCTATAAAATGATGGAGTTTGACTCTTTAATATTTCCTCTAGTTCTATATTATCCTAGGCATCAGCATTCCCTCTATATCAATTTTGTTATCATTAGGAGAATCAAATTGAATGAATCTGTGTTCAAGGTCTCATAGTAAAACTTACAGGGAAAAAAAATGTGAGATATAATCCCTGACTTTAAAGAAGGCTGCAGTCTAATTAGGGAGAGAGGACAAAAGAAGTGACCACAAAATAATTAAGTCAAGTCCAGAAGTCACCCATAGAAACAGAGATGTGCTGGTAAACATTTAACAATTGGCTCTCAGGGAGGAAGAAAAGGAAAGAAAGAAGGGAAGGAGGGAGGGAAAGAAGGAAGGAAGGAAAGAGGGAAGGAAGGAGGGGAAAAAGCCACTGTAAACAATATCTTGATCTCAAAAAAATAAAAAGGTACTCAAAGTCACTTTTAAATTTAATCTGCATTATTTACATTTTCTCCACCATTAATTCTATATGATCATCTAACAAAGAAAATCAAGTCCTCATTTATAGTTTGTTGATTTTGGAGCATAAGATCTTGCGCTGAAATTTTAACTACTGGCTTTCCTGAGTTAGTATAAGCTGGATCCAGCACAGACTGCAGAAAAACCATATGATTTTACAGATGATCTAGCTGAACCTCTGACCCAGAGCAAGAATTCTTTCCTTGCACATTCTCACAAAGAGATGATCAAGTAGTCTCTGCTTGAATTATTTCCATTGGTAAGGGTCATGCAGCTTCCTACAACAGCTCTTTCCATTTCTGTGAAGCTCTTAAAGACAGAATGTTATTCCTTCTGATTCCAAATCCATCTCCCTATTACTTCCAAGTTCGTCCTAATTTTGCCTTCTGAAAGGAATCTTTTATTATGTACCTACTATGTGCCAGGTGCTTTACAAATATAATCTCATTTGATCCTCACAATGATCCTATGAGGTAGACGTTTTTATTACAATTTATTTAACAATTGAGGAAAATTAGGTAAAATGATTTACCTAAGAGTCACACAGCTAGAAAGTATCAAAGGTCATATTTGAACTTAGATCTTTGAGCCTCCAAGGCCCAAACTATTCATGTGCCACCTAGCTATACTTAAAAAGCTTCTTCACACTTTCACTCCTTTCGAAAATCTGAAGATAGGTATTTTGCCTTACCCTGCTCCTTCAGGCTTTTCTTCTCCAGGATAAATATTCTTGATACCTTACACTATTTAAAATATTTTTGTCTAGATTCAACTTAATTCAATTCAACACACCTCTACCCAGTGTGTCTACTACATGAATATTTGATTGAATATTTTCTCCCATTGATTGTGAGATTTTTGAGTATAGGGATTATCGTTTGCCTTTTTCCCCCTTCCTAACTCTTAGAGCAGTATTGTTCTTTTTCTTTTCTTTTTTATTAAAACTTTTTTGTTTTCAAAACATATGCATGGATAATTTTTCAACACTGACCCTTCCAAAACCTTATGCTCCAAATTTTCCCCTCCTTCCCCCTAACTCCTCCCCTAGATGGTGAGTAATCCTATATGTTATATATGTTAAAATATATGTTAAACTCAATATAGAAAACATATTTATATAACTATCTTGCTGCACAAGAAAAAGCAGATCAAAAAGGAAAAAGAAATGAGAAAGAAAACAAAATACAAGTGAACAACAACAAAAAGAGTGAAAATTCTATGTTGTGATCCACACTCAGTTGTCTCTCTGGGTACAGATGACTTTCTCCATCACAAGATCATTGGAATTGGCCTGAATCCTCTCATTGTTAAGAAGAGCCATATCCGTCAGAATTGATGATCATATAATCTTTTTCTTTTTAATAGTTTTTATTTACCAGATATTTTCATGGGTACTTTTACAACACTGACAATTGCCAAACCATTTGTTCCAATTTTTCCCCTCCTTCCCCCGCCCCAGATGGCAGGTCGACCAAAACATGTTCAATATGTTAGAGTATAAATTAAATACAATATATGTATACATGACCAAACAGTTGTTTTGCTGAACAAAAAGAATCGGACTTTGAAATAGTGTACAATTAGCCTGTGAAGGAAATAAAAAATGCAGATGGACAAAATTAGAAGGATTGGGAATTCTATGTAGTGGTTCATAGTCATCTCCTAGAGTTCTTTCGCTGGATGTAGCTGGTTCAGTTCATTACTGCTCTATTAGAACTGATTTGGTTCATCTCATTGTTGGAGAGGGCCTCGTCCATAAGACTTGATCATCATATAGTATTGTTGTTGAAGTATATAATGATCTCCTAGTTCTGCTCATTTCACTCAGCATCAGTTCATGTAAGTTTCTCTAGGCCTTTCTGAAATCATCCTGCTGGTCATTTCTTACAGAACAATAATATTTCATAATATTCATATACCACAATTTATTCAGTCATTCTCCAATTGATGGGCATCCACGTAGTTTCCAGTTTCTGGCCACTACAAACAGGGCTGCCACAAACATTCTTGCACATACAGGTCCCTTTCCATTCTTTAAGATCTCTTTGGGATATAAATCCAGTAGCAATGCTGCTGGATCTAAGGGTATGCACAGTTTGATAACTTTTTGAGCATAGTTCCAAATTGCTCTTCAGAATGGCTGGATGTATTCGCAGTTCCACCAGCAATGTATCAGCGTTCCTGTTTTCCCACACAGCCTCCAACATTCTGCATTACCTTTCCCTATCATCCTAGTCAATCTGACAGGTGTGTAATGGTATCTCAGAGCTATCTTAATTTGCATTTCTCTGATCAATAATGACTTAGAGCATCTTTTCATATGGCTAGAAATAGTTTCCATTTCTTCATCTGAAAATTGCCTGTTCATATACTTTGACCATTTATCAATTGGAGAATGGCTTGATTTCTTATAAATTAGAATCAATTCTCTCTATATTTTGGAAATGAGGCCTTTATCAGAACCTTTGACTGTAAAACTGTTTTCCCAGTTTATTATTTCCCTTCTAATCTTGTCTGCATTATTTTGTTTGTATAAAGCTTTTCAATTTGATATAACCAAAATTTTATATTTTTGTGATCAATAATGATCTTTAGTTCTTCTTTGGTCATAAATTCCTTCTTCCTCCACAGATCCAAGAGGTAAATTATCCTATGTTCTTCTAATTTATTTATAACCTCATTCTTTATTCCTAGATTATGAACCCATGACCTTATCTTGGTATACGGAGTTAAGTGTGGGTCAATCCCTAGTTTCTGTCATACTAATTTCCAATTTCAGGCAGTGATATTCAAGATATATTTTGTTAAGTGTATTTCTATATAATCAATTTCTTTTGTAATTTTTTTTGACATAAAAACAATTTATTTTGTAATCTATTTTTTTTGGGGGGGCATGAAAGCAAACATTATCCTGAGAATGATTCCATGGGTTTTATCACATAATGCCAAAGAAATCCATGACACATAAAAGGTTAAGACTCCTTGACTTAGAAGATAGTGTCTGATCAAAGCTTTGGAGGAAGTTAGGGACTCTTGGAGATGAGGATGGAGAATATTCCTATGTGGCACAGAGAAAGAAGGTGAAAAAGAAAAAAAAAGGTGAAATTAAATTTATGGAATATTGTAGACCAGAATTCCCATCATCAGCAATGTGTGAAAGAGATTGTTACATATAAAGCCTTATAATAAAAATATTAGCCAGATTTAAAGCCAAATAGCTTTCAATGCTATACTAAAGAGTTTGTGTGTGTGTGTGTGTGTGTATATATATATATATATATATATATATATATATATATGGGGCAAAAGGGAGCCACTGATGATTTTTTGGCAAAAGAATGACATGATCAGCTTGTGTTTTAGTAATATTCATTACTAATTCAGAGAAGAATTTGAGATGGGAAATAGGAGACAGGGAGGCCAATTAAGAGTCTGTTGTAATACTCTAGGGGAAAAAAGGGCCAAGGGAATAGGTAAAATCAACAATGGAGGAGATAAGGTGAAAAATAAAGATTCATTTCAACGAGCATTTTAAAATATCTGTGATATGATAAATATTATCCTAGTTGCTAAGGATAAAGACAAACATGAGACTTCTGCCCTTAAGAAGATTACATCTTATTAAGGAAAACAACAGGCACACACATGAGTACAAAATAAATGCAAATTAGTTTTATTGGGAAGGATAAGCTGGATTTTTAAGGTCTTTAAATGATAGAAGAATATCTATTTTATCTTACAGGATTAGGAAGCCAGTGAAGTTTCTTGAGTAGGGGAATGGCAGGCTTCAGACCTCTGCTTCTAAAATGGTCAATCTGGATGACTAGAAAGATGATGGCACTCTCAGCAGAAATGGTAAACTCTGTAAGAGTGGGTATATGAGGGAAAGTTAGGGAGTTGAGTTCTATACATTTTGAGTTTAAGATGTCAATGGGAGAGCCAACAGAGATGTCTAGCAGGCAGTTAGTGATACTAGGAGTGAATCATCAGGATAGAGATAATAATTGAACCCATGGGAGCTTCACCATCCTGGCTGCCCTACTTTCAGCACACTCCAGGTCATCAATGTCTCTCTAAAAATGAGATGCCCAGGACTGAGTGCAGTATTTCAGATGTGGTTCAACCATAATAGAATATGGTGGAGACAATTGCCTCCCCCAGGTCCTTCTGTTAGGGAGACAGCTCAGTAGAATGACAGCAACAACTGATCTGGCATCAAAAGGCTTGGGTTCTGGTGTCAGCTTCCCCCCTGTGATTAGCTGTGGCCTCAGGCTGGTGGGTCGTTGGCAGTGTGGTCCTCTCAGGAATGGCTTTAGAGTCACAGGGCCTCAGTTTAAACCCTGTCTCTTCCATTGGCTTACCTGGGTGACCTTAAACAGGTCATTTCTCATTAATAGCTTTCGATCTTCTCATCTCTAAAATGAGTGTGTCAGAGTAGTTGATCTCTAAGGATTCTCCCAACTGAAAATAGTATCCTAGCTCCAATTTTTCTGGCTCAGTTTCCTTTTTTAGGATGGAGATAATAACTGTTAAATATTTGTCCCTTAGGGCTATTGTGAGCAAAGTACTTTGCAAATAATGCAATATAAATGTGAGGTTTTTTAATTTTTATTTTTATTGATATCTTCTGTTTTTACATTATCATTATTTCCAAATATAGTTCTCCCTTCCCTTCTCTGGCAGCTAAGTGGATAGAGTACTGGGCCTGGAATCAGGAAAACCTGAGTTCAAATTCAGCCTCAAACACTTTGGGAAAGTCCCTTAATCTCTACTTACCTCAGTTTCTCAACTGTAAAAAGGGTTAATTATAGCCCCCTTTTCCAGAATTGTCAAGTGAGATAATATTTGTGAAAGTGCTGTCTGGCACATAATAGATGCTATATAAATGTTTATTCTCTTCTCCCCTCTCCTACTCCAGTTGCTCTTTATAACAAAGAATACTAAAGAGAAGGAAAAGAATTTTGAAAAACCCCAAAATCTAGCCCATATATCAGCTCAGTCCAACATGATATGCAATGTTTCACACCTTTAGTCCCTCACTTCTGCAAAGAATGGAAGTAGCTGCATTCTCATCCATTTTCTTTAGGGTCAAGATAGGTCATTAGACCACTTCCCAGCCCTCAGTTTTGGGTTCTTTGGTGGTAGCAGCCTCCTCATTTATCTTGTTATAGACATTATACATATTGTTTTCTCGGTTCTGCTTCCTTCACTCCACATTATTCCATATGTTTTTTCACACTTCTCTAAATTCTTCCTTTCTATCATATCTTATAGCACAGTGAGAAACCATTTCACTCCTAGATCACAACTCCCTTCACCAGGCAACTTTCCTCGGAGCTTCACTACTACAAGAACTGTTACTATCAATGTCATGGGGGATTTTTTTTATCATTGCCTTCATTGGGTTATACAACAACTAGTAGAATTTCCAGAAGGGATGTCAATTAGTCAGTCAGTAAGCTTTTATTTGAGTGCTTACCATGTGCTGTGTTAAACAGATACAAACTGAACAAATATAAACTAAAAGAAAGATAGTTCCCTGCTCTCAAGAAGCTTATATTCTATTGTATTACTTGCGATCTAGGAGAGGTTTGGAGGGAAAGAAGGGGAAAAAATTTGGAACACAATATATATGTTTTGAAAGTTAGGTTTAATAATAAAAAAATCAAAAAAAATTTAAAAGCTTATAGACTAATGCAGGAAGTTGTAATTGTTCAGTAATTTTTCAGTCCTATCTGACTCTTCTTACTCCCATTTAACGTTTTCTTGACAAAGATACTTCATCAATTTGACATTTACTTTTCCAGCTCAAGTGGCTTGTCCAGGGTTACACAACTAGTAAATGTCTGAGGGTAGATTTGAATTCAGAAAGATGCTTCCTGACTCCATGCCCCAACACTCTTATCCACAGTACCACCTAGCTGTTTGATGGGGGAAAGCAACACATAAAAAGAGGCTATATAAAATAGAAGAAGCTGCCAGTTTAGGGACATGGTAGAGAAATCAGAAATACAACTTGGTGAGAAATAAAGACCAGAAATATGAGGGTTTATGATGATGATGTTGTTATTGTTCTTAATGTAGTCTAAGATAAAACTAATCTTTCTTATTGGAGCTTCTATTTCATATTGAGCCTTCAGTCTACTAATATGTTTGGATTTTTTTTTAATGAGCTATTGCCAAACTAAATCTCTCCCATCCTCCTTTATGTAACTTTTTTCTCAATTACAAGAAAGAAGAAATTTTTAACACTAGTTTTTAAAAATTTGAGTTTCAAATTCTCTCCCTTCTTCCTTTCCTTCCTGTCCTTGAGAAGGCAAACAATTTGATATCAATTACACATGCATAATCATGCAAAACATGTTTATGGAATTTATTTTTAAGTTAAATGCAAGATTTTCTTCCTTTCTCTTTCTTTCTTTCTTTCTTTCTTCCTTCTTTCCTTTTTCTTCCTTTATTCCCTCCTTCCCTTCTTCCCTCCCTTCCTCCCTTCCTTCCTTCCCTCCTTCCTTCCCTCCTTCTCTCCTTCTTTCCCTCCTTCCTTCCTTCCTTCCCTCCTTCCTTCCCTCCTTCCTTCCTTTCCTGCCTCTCTTCTTCCTTCCTCTCCCTCCCTCCCTCCCTTCCCTCCCTCTTTTCCCTTCCTCCCTTCCCTCCCTTCCTTCCCTTCTTCCTTCCTTCCTTCCTTCCTTCCTTCCTTCCTTCCTTCCTTCCTTCCTTCCTTCCTTCCTTCTTTCCTTCCTTCCTTCCTTCCTTCCTTCCTTCCTTCCTTCCTTCCTTCCTTCCTTCCTTCCTTCCTTCCTTCCTTCCTTCCTTCCTTCCTTCCATCCTTCCTTCCTTCCTTATCTCATTTTGAGAGGCCACCTGGTAGAAATCTAGCCTTCAGGGCTAGGAAGACCTGAGTTCTTTCAGACTTTGTAATCCTGCCATATAACCTCTCAGGTAGTGTCTATTTCAAATAGAAACAGACTACATATTGACCTAGAAAACCACAAATTAACATTATCTGTGTTGAATTGTAAAAAATTCAGGTGGTACAACAGATAGAGTGCCAGACCAGGAGTCAGGAAGATCTGACCTCAGACACTTACTAGCTGTGTGACCCTGGGCACATCACTTAAGTCATTTGTTTTAGTTTCCTTAACTGTAAAATGAGCTGGAGAAGGAAATGATAAAGCACTACTATATCTTTACCAGGAAAACCCCAACTGGGCATGATCGAAAACAACTGTTAGACTGTATTTTATTTATTTTGCTAAACTTCTGAATTACATTTTAATATGGTTTGGGCAGCACTCGGGGGGCTTTAGGGGCTGCCTGTGGCAGAAGAGCCCTGCATTTGCTGCCTCTGCTCCAGGCCACTTTCTTAAGCCTATAAATTGCAGAAAAGGTGCTGACCAGCATTGGTAGAAGCCATTAAGGTCCTATCCCTACATTTCATCTTGTTAGTTTTATCTCAGAATTTCTGTCTTTTGGAATCTCTTTGAATCTTGATATTATATTTACTGCTTGGTCGTGCCTCATACACATATGAAAAAATAACCAACTCTATAAGGCAGTACATGATTAAGTGCCAAGTCAGGGCTTCAGACATTAAATGCTGAAGGAGAGAGATGAGCAGCATGGCAGAGGGAGGGAGGGAAGTGGGGGTAGGAAAAGAGGAGAGGACAGAGAGAGACAAGAAATCAAGAGGAAAAAGGAAGGCAAAGGGAAGGATGGAGAGAGACAGAGACAGACAGACAGAGAGAGCCAGAAACAGAGACAGAGACAGAGAAAAGGAGGGAAGGAGGGGAGGAGAGGGGGAGGGAAAGAGAGAAAGAGGGAAGGAAGGGGGGAGGGGGAGAGAGAAAAACAGAGGGAGGGAAGGCAGGAGAGGGAGAGGAAGAGGAAGAGAGATTGAGAGAGAGAGAAAGGGAGAGAGGGAGTCAGAGACAGAGGAGGAGTGGCAGGAGGAGGAAGAGGAGGAAAAGGAGAAGAGACAAAAAAAGAAGGGAAGTGAAGGGAATTTTTGGAGGTGGGGAGAATTGGTTCCCCTATAACATGTGCAACATACAATGTCTTTGGAATGTTCTCAGTAATGACAAAATCTGTCCTTTGAGGTTAGAGTTGATTTTAATTTGACTATCAAATAATTGAACTGATTTACTTCTGTGGTTCATATTTCTCTCTGAAAAGTTTCCCCAAAAAGGGCTGCACAAATATATTCTGAAAAGACAGTCACTATTTCCTCATCTTAAGGACTTCAGAGAAGTCCCACCACTCATTTACACGCAAAAAATTTGTTGTTGGTCTAAAAAGAAAGCACCAGGCTTGTTACTTTATAGGTTTTTTGAAAATTCATCCAGTTTCATTAACTTCATGAACTTGAACAAATTAATTCACTTTCTCTGGGGCAGCTTCCCCCTTTTTGCCAAATAGGAGTAACTTTCTTTGTTCAGGCTCCCTTACCAAGAAATTCTAAGGAGAAGCAAGATCAGAGCTATGAAGACATTTGGGATCACAGAAAGATAAGTATCATTATTTTCTTCTATAGTTCTATCTGGAAGGACATCACCCAGAACCTCAAAGATAGGGCTGGGAGCACAGCCACTGGGAGGACACCTTAGGGTTCTAGAGATTGGAGTGCTCTGGACAAGCAATGGGGTTTTGGGGGCATGAGGGGTCCTTAAGAATGCACGGGGGCTGCCAGTTCTCTCCATCAAGATTGACCTGACATCTCTAGGTGGCATGGAGGATAAATTGCTAGACCTGAAATCAAGAAGACCTGACTGACTACCTTAACCACTTCCTGTAGGTGCCTGGGAAAGCCCTTAAGCTCCCTCAGATTCATGTTCTTACTTGTAAAACAAGGGGGATGGTAATCAATGGCTTAACATGGCAGACAGAGTGCTGGACTTGGAGTTGGGAAGGCAAAGAAACAAGCACTTATTAAGTGCTTACTGTTTATTAAGAATGCATGTAGGACCCACATGCAAAAATATTTGTGGTAGCCCTTTTTGTGTGGCAAAGAATTGGAAAATAAGTAGATGCCCACCAATTGAGGAATGGCTGAATAAGCTCTGGCATATGGAAATAATGGAATATTATTGTTCTATAAAATTTTGTGAACAAGCTGATTTTAGAAAAGCCTGGAAAAATTTACACAAACTGATGCTGAGCAAAACAAGCAGGACTAGGAATCCATTGTACACAGTAACAGCAATATTTGTGCAATGATCAACTATGAAAGACATGGTTCTTTTCAGTGGTGCAGTGGTCCAAGGCAATCCCAATAAACTTAGGATAGAAAAGCCATCTGCATCCAGAAAGAGAACTATGGAGAGTGAATATAAATCACCACATGCTGTGTTCATTTTTTTTTCTTTTTCTTCTGTTTTTTTTTTTTCTTTCATAATTTTTCTCTTTTGTTCTGATTTTCCTCTCCCAATATGATTCATTAAAAATGTGTATTAAAAATTAATTTGTATAGCCAGAAAAATATAACAATTAAAAAATTTAAATGCATGTATTCAGCTCTTTTGTAATGGCAAAGAATTAGAAATTGAGAGGATGCTCATTAATTGGGGAATGACAGAACAAGTTATCACATATAAATGATATAATGGAATATTGTGCTTTAAGAAAGGATGAACAAAAGGATTTCAGAAAAACTTGGGAAAAGTTACATGAACTTGAATAAATCGAGCAGAACTAGGAGAACTTTATACACAGCAACAGCAACATTGTGGAATGATTAACTATTAATGACTCAGCTCTTCTAAGCAATATAATGATCTAAGATAATGCCAAAGGACTCGTGATGGAAAAGTTGATTTACATTCAGAGAAAGAACTGATGGAATCTCAATGCAGAATAAAGCGTAACATTTTAACTTTGTTCTTCCTCTATGGTTTTTCCATTTTGTTCTGTGAATTCTTTCATAACATGATTCAAGTGGAAATTGTTAAACATGACTGCACATATATAACCTATATCAGATTGCTTACCATATTGGGAAGGAAGAGGGAGAAAAATTCAGAACTCAAAATCTTGTAAAAATGAAGGCTGTCGGGCAGCTAGATTGTGCAATGGAGAGAATAAAATAGCCCCAGAGTCAGGAGGACCTGAGGTAAGATTTGGTTTCAGGCAAGTCACTTAACTATGATTGCCTCACAAAAAACAAGCCCCCAAATGCACTGAAAACTATTTTTATGTGTAATTGGAAAAAAATAAAACACTGTTTCCATTTTTAAAAATTTAAATTCTGTATGTATTCTCACAAGCCAGTTGATAAATATTCAAAAGATATGAACAGACCTTGCATAGCCCTCCCTCACTTCAGTCCAATTCACTTGCATGTCATGGCCATGTCATGGTCTTCCAGAATGAAGGACAAAAAACAACAATAACAATCCCAAAGAGACCATAAAACAGGGGAAAGGTCCCACATGTGCAAAAATATAACTACTCTTTTCATAGTGGCAAGAAACTGGAAACTGAGCAGATATTCATCAATTGGAGAATGGCTGGATAAGTTATGGTACATGAACGTTATGGAATATTATTGCTCTGTAAGAAATGACCAGCAGGATGATTTCAGAGAGACCTGGAGAGACTTACATGCAGTGATGCTGAGTGAAAGGAGCAGAACCAGAAGATCATTGTACACGGCAAACAATAAGACTATACAATGATCAGTTCTGATGGACATGGCTCTTCTGAACAATGAGGTGATTTAATAGGCTTGTGAAAGAAAGTGTCATCCACATCCAGAGAGCGAATTATAGAGCCTGAATGTGGATCAAAGCATAGTATTTTCACCTTTTGTTGTCATTTGTTCACTTGTGGTTTTTTTTCCTCTCATGTTTTTTTCCCTTTTGATCTGATTTTTCTTGCACAGCATGACGAATATGGAAATATGTTTAGAAGAATTGCACATGTTTAACCTATATTGGATTGCTTGCTGTCTATGGGAGGAAATCAGAGGAGGGAGGAAGAAATATTAGTACACAAGGTTTGCAAAACTGAATGCTGAAAACTATCTTTGCATGTATATGGAAGTAATTGTTAATAAAAATATAAACTATTAATTTTATATTATTGAATATAATTAAAAACAATATTAAACCCAAAATAAAACTATTAATAAAAATAATTTTTAAAAAAAGTTATGTATTTTCACACTCCTCCTTCAGTTTCTGGGTCCTCCTAATTCTGGACAGCCTCTCACCCTTTAGCCTTCTTACTCTGGTCCATGTGAGTCTCCATCTCCAATTGGCGCATTCTCCAAGAACCTCCATTTTGGGGAGAAGCACAGGCTGGTCAATCGTCATTCTTTTCCTGGGCAGTCACTTCAGGTCTCTGTGCCTTAGTTTTTCCATCTGTAAAATGAGTCTCTAAGGTCCCATGTAGTTCTAAATCTGTCATCCTCTGTCACTGAGATATTAAGTCAGACCCAATGTCAAGAAGGCATATACCTCCCGTCATGAAAATAAGTCCAGCTAAGTTATCCCCACTTTTGCCTGACTCTTTTTCTGACGGATGTCATGCATTTGGAAGGTGGATGGCTAGGGTAAGGACAGTCTGTGATATAGCATCAACTAGAGCTAATTGGTCCATAGTGGGGATTAAACCTGGGCCTTCCCTTCATTAGTGCCATGCCCAACCAGCTGAGTGCAGAGGATCACAGACCTTTGGCATCTAGCAATGCAGGGAAGGCCCCTGGAGAGAAAAGTCAGCCATGGTCAGTGAGCAGGGCCAGCTTCTCCGAGTCAGCTTCCAGCACTAGAAGTGCTAATCCTGGCTTTCCTGGGGGACCGGGAGTCATAGTATTTGCCTCCATTCTTTGTGAAGAAAGGCCTGCATCTGAGGGTGAGATTCTGACTGCAGTAAGAAGGGGGGTTGGGTGGTAGCCCTCCAAGGAGCCACCCCCTCCCCACTACCAAGCCTTCCCACAGTTTTCCCAGATTGCCTCTCAGGAGGGTGGATTTGTCTCCATATAGGAGACTTATCTATTAGGATAGATAGATAGATAGATAGATAGATAGATAGATAGATAGATAGATAGAAAGACAGACAGCTAGATAGATAGATAGAAAGACAGACAGGTTGACAGGCAGACAGATAGGTAGCTATAAAGCCATACAGACAGGTTAACAGACAGATAGATAGACACATACACAGAAGGACATAGCAATCTCTTCCTAGTGCAGCTGGATGGTCCTGGACTCAGGGAGATTTATTTTCCTGAATTCAAATCTAGCCTCAGACACTTATTAACTGTGTGAACCTGGGCAAGTCCTATTTGCCTCAGTTTCCTCATCTGTAAAATTGGCTGGAGAAAGAAATGTAATATCTTTGCCAGGAAAATCTCCAATTGGAGTCACAGAAAGACGGATACAACTGAAATGAATGAACAATGATTACTATGAAGTTAGGAATTGAGGAAAGGGTCAGGGACAGGGAGAAGATATTGGCTGGTATTTTGATGGGGGTGGTGGCTGATTGTTTACAGTTTCAGAGGTTTAAAGCTAGAAAAGACCTACAAAGCCATTTTATCATCCCTCCCTCATTTTTCAGAGGTTTTTAATAGTGGATACCACACTGGAACTCAGGTCTTCTAACTACAAATCCAGTGCCATTTTCTATCATCCCATGCTGCATAGTAATCTTGGGTCTGAGCATGCCTGGATCACAGATTAGTGAGTAATAACTTATATTTATTTCTTTTTTTCTTTTCTTTTCTTTTCTTTTCTTTTCTTTTCTTTTTTTTTTTTTTTTTTTTTTTTTTTTTGATTGAGGCAATTGGAGTTAAGTGACTCACTCAGGATCACCCAGCTAGGAAGTGTTAAGTGTCTGAGGTCACATTTGAACTCGGGTCCTCTAGCTGCCCCACAACTTATATTTCTAAGGGTGTTTGAAAGTTTACCAAGATCTTTTCCCCCAGGAAAAGCCCTGTGAGGTAGCTGATAAAGGTGCTATTATCCCTATTTTACAGGTGAAGAAAATTTGTACCCATTTTACAGATGAGATTCATAAAAAAGGAACTATTTCTCAGCTAACTAATTGTGGAGGCAGGTTTCCAATTTTAAATCCAATGCTTTTTCTTCTTTATTATACATTGTCTTTAAATAAGACAGGCAATTTGGCACCACCTATACAAAGCTATTGTCCAATACAAGTCAATACCAGCACAGGAGATACTAGAAAGTTTTCTAAAATGTAAAGGGCACAAAATGGGACTTGTTTGACTCTTTTATAAAATGTAATGTAGACGCTGACATTTGAAAGTCAGTCTCAGATTAATTCAATTATTTCTATGGTTCCCCAGCAGTCTTAGAAAAGACAGAAACAGAGATAGAGACAGACAGACAAAGAGAGAAAGAGGAGGTGAGGGAGAGAGGGTGAAGAGAGAAAGAGAGGAGGGGACATGAGGGATGGGGCGAGAAGGGGAAGAGAAAGAGGGGGAGGGGAGAAAAAAGGGTAGAGAGAGGGGATGTAGAGAGAGGGGGAGAAGAGAAAGGAGGGGAAGGGAGGGGGGAAGAGAGAGAGGAGAGGAGAGAGACAGGGACAGAGATAGAGACAAGAGAGAGAGAGAGACAGAGAGCAAGCGTGAGAGTGTGTCCTTAGCCTGGCTTTCTAAATCTCTACAATCTGATTCTAACTTTCCATTCCAGGTTTATTTTACATTATAGCCAAAATGGAGTACTCCTTGTTGCCAGATAAGTTTTCATTTCCTACCTCCATGGATTTATATGAGTTCTTCTTAATATCTTAAACAGCTCCTCAGCTCTGCTCATCAGAATTCTTATTTTCTTTTCAGACATATCTCAAACTTACCTTATTTATGACCCCCAGTGCTCTTTCTCCTCAAATTGCTTTATTTTACTTATCTATAATTATTAACTATAATAATTTCTATAAATATTATTATTAATAAATAGGAGAGTGAAAGCTCCTTGAAGAAAAAGACTTCTGTTTTTCTCCATATCCATAGAGCCTGGCACAGGACTCGGCACCAAATACATATTTGTTTAAATCAGTAAACTGAAGAAAAGCCCAACTTCTCGCCAAACACACAAATCCTCTGTAACAGAATAAGCAGAAACATTCACATGTACATAAGCCCAGAATTACGGTTATCATAGGCAATAAACTCAAATACAGACGGACAACAGGGCTACAGGCACACAGTGGGAGCCAGAGGAGATAACATTCAAGGACCTTGCTTAGAACCCACTTAGAGGTACATTTAGGGGGAAGAAAAGCAGCTGCAGCCTTGTCAATCAAGTCAGCTGCTCTCTAATGCCGGCTGTCGGCTTTGTCCACTAACAGTCAACAGCACCAATACATGGAGGTAACACGCTGTGGAGGGCAGAGGGTTGCCTTGGAGTCCACAAGAACATCCCAAAGGGATGTGAAACTGCGCATGCCCTCTGACCCAGCAGTGTTACTACTGGGCTTGTAACCCAAACAGATCTTAAAGAAGGGAAAGAGACCCATATGTGCAAAAATGTTTGTGGCAGCCTTCTTTGTGGTGGCCAGAAACTGGAAACTGAGTGGCTGTCCATCAATTGGAGAATGGCTGAATAAATTGTGGTATATGAATGTTATGGAATATTATTGTTCTGTAAGAAATTATGGATGTTCTATAAGAAAAGAAGGATGATTTCGGAGAGATCTGGAAAGACTTACATGAACTGATGCTGAGTGACATGAGCAGAATCAGGAGATCATTGTACACAACAAACAAGAAGATTATGGGATGATCAGCTGTGATGGATGTGGCTCTTCTCAATAATGCGGTGATTCAAGGATATTCCATTACATTTGAGATGTGGATCAAAGTGTAATATCTTCACCTTTTTGTTGTTGTTGTTTGTTTGCTTGTTTTTTTTTTTCTTTCTGTTTTTTTCCCCCTTTTGATCTGATTTTCTTTTTTGCATGTGCAACATGAAAAGTATGGAAATATATTTAGAAGAATTGCACACATTTAACCTATATTAGATTGCTTGTTATCTTAGGGGAGAGGGGGAAAAAGAGGGAGAAAAAATTGGAATAAGATTTTGCAAAGATGAAATATTGAAAACTATCTTTGCATATATTTAGAAATGTAAAATACCATTAAAAAGTTGTTGTTGTTGTTATTTTTAAGACTTGGGTTCAAATTCCACATCAGCCATCTATTCATTTGCTGTGTTGATCCAAGGCAATTAATCATCATCATCAAATAAGCATTTGCTTAGTGTTTAAGTGCTTGTAAAGCATGCTATAAATATTATCTCATTTGATTCTGATGATGATCCTGGGAGGCAGGTGCTATTATTACCCACATTTTACAGATGGGGAAACTAAGGCAGACAGTAGCTAAGTGATTTGCCACTTATACAACAATTAGAAAGTATATGAGGTCAAATTTGAACTCATATTTTCCAGACTCCAGACACAATGTTCTATCATGTCTTCTAGGTGCTACTTCAGAGATGGAGGTTAACCTCTTTCAATTAATCTCTCTGGATCTAGCTTCCTCATCTGCAAAAGGCATGTGTATGTATATGTGGATGTGGGTTTATAGTGGGGGGTGGACTTAATGACCTCTCACATTTATGAGCCTATAATCTGATTTGAATCTTAAGATGACCCTTTTCTTTAGATCCCTCCCTCAGACAAGTCCTTGGAACGGTACATTTAATTGACAAAAGACTCATAGGAGCCTGATGATTCTTGGCAATCTTTGTACTTTCTTGCCTGTTATATGCAAGTCTGTGACTGTTCTCTGGGGTCTATCCCAGTAAGTGTCTAGGAAAGGCTCTCCCAAGTCTATGTCCCTAGGAGAATGGGGAATCTCATTGCGAGAAAGGAGAAAGAAACTGAGGATGGGGTCAGCATCTAGCAGTTCAGATTGCTCTTGAAATAGTAATTAAGGATGACATATGGCTCTGGAATAAGCTCATTAAATTTTAAGGAGTGTATTCCTGAGACTCCATACATCTCCACTTCTAAAGAAAATACCCCCAAGAGGAAAAAAAAATTCAGGCAGGTATGCATGGAATTTTAACAGATAGCCAAGTAGCTAGGTGGTGCAGTAGATAGAATGTGGAATGTAGGGTTAGAAAGATCCCAATTCAAATTCTGCCTCAGATACTTACTAGCAGTGTTACTACATTAACTGCCAAGTGCCTCAGTTTCCCCATGTGTAAGATAGGAGAAATACAAATCTCACATTGTGAGGATCAAATAAGTTAACATATGTAAAATACTCTTTGCAAATCACAAAGTGCTATATAAATGCTGGTTATTATTATGACTGTTAAGACAGGATGTCCACACAAGTAGCTTATGTTCCTATATGAAGTTTTGGGTGAGTTGACCTGTGTGATACATGTCCCCTTTTTAAAGATAGTGGCTGGGGCAGCTAGATGGTGCAGTGCATAGCCCTAAAGTCAGGAAAATCCGAGTTCAAATTCAGACATTTAATACTACTAATACTTATAGGCTGTGTGACCATGGACAAGTCACTTAATTCCAATTTTCTCAGCAAAATTAATATAATAAAAAATAAAATAAAAATAAAATAAATAAAAAAATAAAAAAATAAGCTTATTGGAATCTGATAATTCAACAGAAAGAATGAAGTGTATATGTGTATGTTTTTATAGATATGATCTACTGGAGATGGGAATGGCCAAGTGGCTAAGACTTGTGGGTAGAGTGGATATATTGTTCTGAGTTCAAATTCTGCATTAGATGTTTATTAGCTAGTTCACTTCTGCCTCAGTTTCCTCAACACAAAAATGGAAATACTAATAGCATCCAAATCACCGGGTATTTTTGAGAATGAAATGAGATAATTATGCATATCATTTTGCAAATCTTAAAGTATTATGTAAATTATGTAAATTCTAAGATTTGTTTTTTCTTGGGGAGAGGGGGATGCCTTCCCTTGTATCCTCAGAATTTAGAACAGTATCTGACATATTGTTGTTGAATCATTTCAGTTGTGCCCAACTCTTCATGTTCCCTTTTGAGGTTTTCTTGACAATGATACTGATACTGCCATTTTTTTCAACTCATTTTACAGATGAGGAAACTGAGGCAAACAGGGTGAAGTGACTTGCCTACAAATACAGAGCTAGTAAAGAATCTGAGGTCAGATTAGAAGTTAAATCCTTCTGACTCCAGGGCTGGCACTCTTTCCACTGCACCACCTAGCTGCCCACCTAACATATGGTGGACACTTCATAAATGAGACATGACTGACTCAGTGACTGACTGTACACAGGAAGGACACAATATCCAGAGCTGACCAGGCAAATTTCCAGGAGGCAGAGAAGAAGTGCCATGAGCTGCTCCTCTCCTCATGGTTCCCTCCCTATCTTACTACCCAATTTGCTCACCCTTTGGGACAGTCCCCAATCTCATTTTTTTCTTTGGTAGATCTGAGGAACCACGGGTGGCAGAGCAAAGAGATGGGAGGATGAATGAAAAAGCTTTCAAGAGCACATCACTGATCCTGGAAGGGGGGGGGCAACAGCCCTTGGTAACTTTGGATTATGGTGATTGCTGTTTTCATCCTGAAATAAAGCTGCAGCTGAGTGAGGTCCCTCCTTTGCACCCGGGTATGAATGTTCCCTTGTGCTGAGTCAGGCTGGCTGGACCACAAGGGGTTAAACTGCTCCGCCTATGCAAATTAGATTTAATTAATCCTTTTCATCAGTTGCAAATATACCTTCTGAACCCTATTAAAAACATGAATATGCAAATGCAGACCTTTTTTAATTCTCATTTTCAAGGACTTGGAGTTGGGGCTTGATTATTCGATTCCCCGTTAACAGCCTGTAAACCTGGTGCAAAATTTAATTTCCATATTAAGTTGCAAAAAAAAAAAAAAAGCACTGAGGCTGTTGGTAATTAAGCTAATTATAGTGTTACACTAAAGAGGCTACAAACAGAGAGGACAAGATCATTCATTACATTTAACACAGGCTTCAGGACCAGCGGCCAGGGCCCCTACGAAAAGACCATAATAATAAACAGAATTGGGCCAGATTGGGCAAGAAGTCGGGCTCCCTCTAATGGACATTTGCACAAAAGTCTGGAGTCAGACCCATTCTGTTGGAGGGAGGAGAATTTGAGTCTGAACTCACCGATTGTTGTGTTACCTGTTGCTTTGCCAGCTCTTGATTTTGTTCAGTTATATCTAACTCTTTGAGACGCCATGGACCATATTATTGTCCAGGAGTTTTCCTTGGATTTGCCATTTCCTTCTCTAGTAGATTAAGGCAAACAGGTTAAGAACTTGCCCAGGATCACACAGCTAATATCAGAAGCTGTATATGAGCTCAGGTCTTCCTGAGTCCAGGCCCAAAGCTATCCACTGACCTACCTATAGCTACCTCCTCTTGCTAGTATATATTATCTTAAAATCACAATTTAACAACAAGATTATGTGATGACCAACTGTGAGGGATGTAGCTCTTTTCAGCAAGACAATTCCAATAGACTTGTGATGATGATGGAGAGAATCATCTGCATCCAGAGAGAGAACTATGGCAACTGAAAGTGGATCAAAATATACTATTTTCACATTTTTTATTGTTGTTTGCTGGCTTTTTTTTTCTTTCTCATTTTTTCCTTTTTTGATTTGGTTTTTCTTGTGCAGCATGATAAATGTGGAAATATACATAGAATAATTGCACAAGTTTAACCTATATTCGATTACTTCTCTAAAGGGAGGGAGGGGGAAGATGGGAGAAAGAAGGGAAGAGAGAAACATTTGGAACACAAGGTTTTGCAGGGATGAATATTGAAAACTATCTGCATGTATTTTGAAAAATAAAAAGCTATCATTAAAAAAAAAATCACAATCTAAGAGCTGAAAGGGGATCTTAGAGACCATTAACTCTAACTTTCCTGACATATAGATGAGGAAACCCAGGCACAGAGAGATAATCATTTCTCATTTCAACTCTAGTGTCTTTTCTGTTGTATTTGTTCTCCTTTTTCAAAGAGGACCATGATATCAGGGAATTGAAGCTATAACATACAAGTGAATTGGATTTAATGTGCAAGGTCATCTGCCTCACTCTTCCCTACAGAGCCATCTGGGTCCAATGGCCAGATGTAGACCAGGATGACTGGAAATGGCCCTGGACACAGTGGGGGACTTTGGCCTTTTTAAGCTAAGGTCTTTAATAGATTTCAGTTTGACTGAGGCTATCTCTCACCCCATATCATCTCTCAACACGTCTCTATCATGGCAGACCAGCAAAGAACTCTGGGCATGGAATCAGATGAATATTGGCTTTGTTATAAACTAGTTGTATTTTTCTCTCCAAGAGCCTTAGTTTTTTCATTTATAAACTGGGGATAACAATAATAATAATAATAATAATAATAATAATAATAATAAAGTATCTGTTTTGTAATTTTGAGAGCATTTGGTGAGATGTGTTTTGTAAACGTTAAAAAACTAAAAACGTCATACATTTGTAAATTGGAAGAGACCTCCAGAGGCCAAAATACTCCAGCCTCTTCTTTTTGCTAATAGGGAAACTGAATCATTAGACCTTGCCTGGTTCAAGTCACACAAATAGTAACAGAGGCAAGATTTGAAGCTGGGTCCATTAAATCACTCTGCCTCCTAATGTTAGCTCAGTCAATGAAAAGTGGCTTGGGAATCACAAGATCTGGGTTTACATTCTGCTTTATCTTTACTCTCTATGTGACTAGACAAGTCGTGAAACCTGTAAAATTTCATTTATAAAATGAGGCGGGTGAATGAGTAGTCTCTTGGGTCCCATTTTAATTTTTAGAACTATGACCCCATGATTCTAGTACCCTTCATAGAAGGTCCATAAAAAATGGAGCATATCTTGATTCTCCTTCCCTTTGTCTTTGGCTAGATTTTCCTGAAAGTCATTTTATTCAGAGAGTACTTGAATAGAGTTGAATAATCACTGCTGAGTGTGTTCTCATATCTTAATGCAGGGATTGGCATCCTGTGGTATACATTCCAGAACTGGTGCAGGGGCGAATTTTCACATAGAGCTGACAGAGTTCTTGGTGGCCATCTAGTCTAGCACCTTTCTTATTTTATTTTTTTAATTCTATTTTTTTTTATTAAAAAGTACTTATTTACCATCTTTCACTTATTCCACATTTAAGAGAAAACCCAAAACAGAACCCTTATAATATATATGCATAGTCACAAAACAAATTCCCACATCAGCCACATCCAAAAGTGAATTTCTCATTCCATATCTTGAACCCATCATCCCTCTATCAGGAAGTGGCGATCATAGATCATCATCATCAGTCATTTCTCTGGCATCATGGTTGATCCTTACATTTATGAGAGATCTAAAATCTTCTGAAATTCTTTGATTTTATGTTGTTATTGTCCAGTCATTTCAGTCATTTCCAACTCTTCCTGACCTCCTTTGGGATTTTCATGGCAGAGACACTGGAGTGATTTGCCATTTCCTCTTCCAGCTCATTTTTACAGATGAGGAAACTGAGGCAAAGTGGTTAAGGGACCTGCCCAAGGGTCACACACAAAGTATCTAAGGCTGGATTTGTATACAGGACCTCCTGACTCCAAGTCTGATGCTCTATTCATTGTGCCATTTAGCTATCCCTTTAATGTTGTGATTCTTGCTGTTTTCTTGGTTCTGACCCATTTTATAAAGGAGGACATTGAGGTCCAGAAAAGTAAAGTGACTTGCTGTCTAAAGTCATATATCTAATATACATCCAAGGTAAGATTCAAATCCAGGACTTCTTGACTTCAGGACCAGGGTTCTGTCTGATCCAATTCCCTGTGATTGTTGCCCTTTACCTCCCCAACGCTGCTGGCTTCTTGGCACCTAGAGTTGGTGGTTAGTGTAGTGCGAAGAACAAGGTGCTACACAGGGTAGTGGAAGTGAAAGAGAGCCTAGGGAGAGGAGACTTACATGACTTCTGGGAAATCCTCCTGGGACACTTTTGGGATGGGAGTTGTGGGGGGGGGGGGGGGCGGGGGGAATTCAATTAACAGAAAGTTGATTGTATTGTCGGGCTTTCCCATTAGAACATCTAGGGGAGCCCAAGAATGTGAAAGGCTGATGAATCTTGGATCAAACATAGTGGTGAGCAGAACATAGTGAGAAAATGAGTGGGGTGAAGATAAGCAGACAGAATCTGGGAGGAGAAGGAAAGCAGGGGAATGGGCCCTTTCTTCCTTTCAGTTGGTTGATTCAATAGCACATAGGGAATGTTGTTGGATATTTCAGTTGGACAAGGTTGAGGTTCATGCTACTTCATGGTGTGTGTGTGTGTTTGTAGAGAGAGAGAGAGAGATAGAAAAACAGAGAAACAGAGCCAAAGCTAGAGATATAAATGATGGTGATGTGGTAGAAAGAACAATAGATTTGCAATCAAGGCACCTGGTTCTGAATTCTGGCTCAGCCATTTACTCTCCATGTGCTCTTGGGCAAATCTCCCCTAATCTTGGTTCTTGGTTGCCTCTTCTTTAAAATAGAGAGTTAGATTAGAATGGGGTTTCCTAACTTTTGGGGGGTCTTAGATTTCTCTGCCAGGCTGGTGAAGCTTACCAACCCCTTCTCAAAAGACTGGGTTTTTTTTTTTCATAAATGAGGGAAATGTTAGATTTTAGTTTGAGATTAATGAAAATAATTGTGTTTTTTTGTTTTGTTTTTTTGTTTGTTTGTTTTTTCTGTCCAAGTCTATAGATCCTCTGAAATCTATTCACATATTCCAAGAAGTCCTGGACTAAATGATCTCTAAGATCCCCTCTATGTAAAATGCTTTGAAGTTATAAAATTAACTTTCGGTGTATCTGAATTATACCAAGTAAACTCCATTCCGTTCATAAGGGGTGCTCAGTGGCAGAGATTAGGACAAGTTATTTAATTGTTTTTCAGTCATGCTCAATTCCTTTTGACCCCATTTGGGGTTTTCTTGGCAAAGATAGTGGAGCCATTTGCCATTTCCTTCTTCAGCTCATTTTACAGGTGAGGAAATTGAGGCAAATAGGATTAAATGACTTACCCATGATCACACAGCTAGTAAGTGTCCAAGGCCAGATATGAACTTAGGAAGATGAGGTTTCTTGACATCAGGCCTGGCTCTGAGCCACCTAACTGCCTCTATGGGACATTTTTATTAGAAATCAGGTCCCCCCCGCCTCTCTTCTCTTTTCATTGGATGGATTCACAGAGGGAGTTCAAATAAGTGGGAGGAATTAGACTAGTTACATACTGTGACTGGCAGGATCATTGCTCAGCAGGCTCATCCCTGTACAGGATGCTTTGATAGCTTTTCCCATTCTTTTCAGAAGCTCATTATTATATCTCTACCTATTTTCTTGGCCCAGGAGGAGCAAACTTGAGCCTCATGGATTCAGGCACAAGTGGCATTGAGCATTTAAAAAATGGAGAGGGTCTTATTTGTTCAGGCAGCATCCTTGATGAAGAAAAGTGCTTCCTGAAGAGGAAGGAGATCAACAGCATAGAATTCAAAATTTGTTTAAGAGTTCTAACAGAAAAAAGGATTCTGAAGCTTTGATGTGGGAGGAGGTAAGGTTAATAGGAATTCTCACAATAAGTCTTCCTTCCAAACCACTATCAGAGCAAGTGTCCAATCAGTCACCAGATCTTGCTATTTCTGCAACCACAACATATCTTGCATTCAATCCCTTTCCCTCTATTCATAAAGCCATCACCTTTTATCTAGATTAATAATACAAAGTACTCCTAATTGATCTCTATATCTCAAGTTTCTCCTTATTCCTGCCAAAGCTATTTCTCTTTAAATGCAGATCTATGTCACTCACCTACTCAACAACTTTCAATGGCTCCCTACTGTCTTTTTTTTTTCTAGCCTTTTACACTCTAACCCCAGCTTAGCTTTCTAACCTCACTTTGTGGCAGTCCAGTTGATGAGAGTTAGATAAGGGGTAACCCCTTTTGATTCGGCACAAGGATACATAGTTAAATGCAGTCTAGTGACGGCACAGAGTCCTCTGTAAAGGAATTTACAGGCCCAAAAAACTAGATTGATAAAAAAAGGTTTATTGTAGGGGTTTGGGAGTAAGGGTAAAGGTAGAAAGATGCCAGGGCCAAAGGTGGCCGGGGGCGGACAGGAACCCTCACATGGCCTGAAGGACACCATGTTTGGGGGTCCTGCAAAGAATGGGCTCCAGGATTCCCTTTTTATTATGGGGGCTCTTGGTGATCTTTTTTTTAAATATAATTTAATTTTTATTTTATTTTATAATTATAACTTTTTTTTTACAGTACATATGCATGGGTAATTTTTTACAACATTATCCCTTGCACTTACTTCTATTCAGATTTTCTCCCTTCCTTCCCCAACCCCCTCCCCCAGATGGCAGGCAGTCTTATACATGTTAAATATATCACAGTATATTCTAGATACAATATATGTGTGTAGAACCGAATTTCTTGTTGCACAGGAAGAATTGTATTCAGAAGGTAAAAATAACAGTTTACACTCATTTCCCAGTGTTCCTTTTCTGGATGTAGCTGATTCTGTCCATCATTAATCAATTGGAATTGGATTAGCTCTTCTCTATGTTGAAGAAATCCACTTCCATCAGCATACATCCTCGTACAGTATCATTGTTGAAGTGTATAATGATCTTCTGGTTCTGCTCATTTCACTCAGCATCAGTTGATGTAAGTCTCTCCAAGCCTCTCTGTATTTCTCCTGTTGGTCATTTCTTACAGAACAATAATATTCCATAACATTCATATACCATAATTTACCCAACCATTCTCCAATTGATGGACATCCATTCATCTTCCAGCTTCTAGCCACTATGAAAAGGGCTGCCACAAACATTTTGGCACATACAGGTCCCTTTCCCTTCTTTAGTATTTCCTTGGGATATAATCCCAGTAGTAGCGCTGCTGGGTCAAAGGGTATGCACATTTTGATAACTTTTTGGGCATAATTCCAGATTGCTCTCCAGAATGGCCGGATTCTTTCACAACTCCCCCAACAATGCATCAGTGTCCCAGTTTTCCCACAGCCCCTCCAACATTCATCGTTATTTGTTCCTGTCATTTTAGCCAATCTGACAGATGTGTAGTGATACCTCAGAGTTGTCTTAATTTGCATTTCTCTGATCAATAGTGATTTGGGGCTCTTGGTGATCCTGAAGGTGAGTGGCGTCCCAGGCTCCAGCCAGGAGTTAGCTTTGAATAGAATTCAATGGGTTTTTAGATAAGGAAGAAGCTGTTTGTGGAGGTTGGGGAAACCTAAGCAGATAGTGGAGGACTGGGAAAGCCCAAGTTCATTGGAATTCAAAAGAGTGCTTTTTGACCAGGATTTGTGAATCAAAGATCCTAGCTTCTTCAGCCATGGGGGGGGGGGGGTTGGGAATCAGAAAGGAATCTTAAAGGGACCTCAACCCACATCACAGTCAGACTGTTGGGGTTTTTTTGTTTGTTTGTTTGTTTCTCACACACTTTATTTTCCATTTCTATGCCTTTGTTTTGGCTCATACATCTCCTCTGTCACTTTCTTCTCACAGAATCCTTTTTCTTTTCTTTTTTTAATTATAGCTTTTTGGATCCTCTCATTGCCAAAGATATCCACTTCCATCAGAATGCATCCTCATACAGTATTGTTGTTGAAGTGTATAATGATCTCCTGGTCCTGCTCATTTCACTCAGCAACAGTTTATGTTAAGTCTCTCCAAGCCTCTCTGTATTTCTCCTGTTGGTCATTTTTTACAGAACAATAATATTCCATAACATTCATACACCACAATTTACCCAACCATTCTCCAACTGATGGACATCCATTCTACACCACAAAGAGAGCTGCCACCATAAACATTCTTGCACATACAGGTCCCTTTCCCTTCTTTAAGATCTCTTTGGGATATAAGCCCAGTAGTAACGCCAGAATCCTTTTTCTTTACTATGCACTTCAGTCATTACTTTCTGCATGAAATCTTTCTTCATCTTTCCCTCCCCCAGTTGCTGGTGTCATCTCTCCAAACTACCTCATAATTATCTTGTATTTTTAAAAATTTATTCTCTTCATATTTACTTTGCTTATAAGTATATGTACTTATTAACTTGCCGGTTACATTATAAGCTTCTTCTGAGGAAAATTTATTTCATTCTTTGTATTTCTATTTTCAGTACCTAGGACAGTGCTTGGCACACTTTAAAAACATGCCTGTTGATTGAAATCTTTATCTAATTATGACAAAAAATTGGAGAGATATAGTCTTGGGTAATTAATTATTTTATTAATTATGGTAGCAAATAATTAATAAAGAGGGTCAGTGACATTCTCAAATGCCAATGGCAAAGACCCCTTCTGGAACCCACTGAATTATGAACTATGAAATATGCCCTTGGACGAATGGATATTCCTGAGGGTGGCAATTAGCTCTGATTGGTTAGCAATTAATGAGAATAATGATTATTATAATGAGAGACAGACCTATTCAAATAAGGGTCTGTGGGATGTGACTCTGAGAGACCACCTCCAGTCTTGGGCAATCTTCAATAAGCTTCTCTAGTTGAGTGGGGTAACAATTCTATAATTTCATTTCATCCTCTGTCCTTTAGTTCAGAGAACTAAACTATGACCTAATCTCCAAATGAGAAAAGGAAAAAAATTCTGAATCTCTTCAATATTAACAGTTGGTTATTTAATGATCATTTATCTTACTAAATTAATTTCAGACTAAAATACCAGAAGAAAGGAGATAAATTCAGGACCAAAAAAGGACTAGAGACAGCTAAAAGAGCCAAGAATTTATGTAACTGCGGGTAGGGAGAGGATTACCAAGCCCTTGCAGTCCTTTCTCAGGTTTGGAAATACCAGTTACTTCATGACCTTTGCTTGATTGTAGGAGTAGAAATTGGAAGGGATTTATGTTTTCATACAATTCGACCCCCTCATTTGACAGAGGAAGAAACTGAGGCTCAGAGAGAAGCGATATTCCATGATCATAAAGGGAGCATGTGATAAGAGTTGGATTTCCATCAGAGGTTCTCTAGCTATAAAACTAAAATGCTTTTTCACTGTACCAGTTACTGATCATCTGGCCTGACTTCATAAGGGCAATGATCAGGATAGAAATGATTGTGCAATTAAAATGATGCTGGCTCTGGCCAACCCTCCAAGAGAGGATAAGGAAGAAAGATCAATTCAAAAAGAAAGTTTGGAATCATTCCCTAATCAATAAATGGCAAATTTTCAAGGAAAGAAAGCTGAGCTATCTATAGCCATGTGGAAAAATGCTCCAAATCATTAATAATTAGAGAAATGCAGATTAAGGCAACTCTGAGGTCTTATCTCACACTCATCATATTGGCAAGGCTAACCAAAAAAAAGGAAAATGACAGATCCTGGAGAAGCTTTAGGAAAATGAGTGCATTGGTGGAGCTATGAATATGCATGGTCATTCTGGAAAAAAATTGAAACAATATTCCAAAAGTCATTAAAATACATAACTTTTAAAACAGAAATACACTTATGATATATGTGTGCATACATATAATATTATACCTATATCCCCCTAAGAGCAAAGAAAGAAATAAAAGTAAATATGTATAAAAACATAGCAGTTTACTTTGTATAGAAAAAAATAGAAACTAACTAGAAACTAAGAACCACTAAATTTCTATTTCTTTGCTACAACAAATTAAAACTGCTATATTTTTGTAAAACTAATTGAAAAGTGCTTATGAATAATCACTTAGGAATTAACTGAGCAAATTTTGGGATATATTATCTATTTATCTATTGATATGTACATATATAGTAGAAATTATGCTGCAAGAAATTTTGGGTTTATCATTTTTAAAATTTTCTAAAGACTCCAAATTCTGGGATAAGAACTCATTATTTGACAAAAATTGCTGCTGTTATGGCAGAAGGCATAGACCAACATTTTACACCCTATACCAGGATAAGATTGAAATGGGTTCTTAATTTAGACATATAGGATGGTACTATAAGCAAATTAGGAGAGCAAGAGATAGTTTACCTGAGAAGAGAGGAATTTATGGTGAAAGAAGAACTAGAGAACATTATGGATAATGTAAACAAAATGGATAATTCTGATTACTTTAAATGTTAAAGGTTTTGCACAAACAAAATCAATGAGAAACAATTTTCACAGTATTTCTGATAAAGGCTTTATTTCTAAAATATATAGAGAACTAAGTCAATTTGTAAGAATATAATTGGCCAAAGAATATGAACAAACAATTTTCAGATGAATAAATTAAAGCTATTTACATTCATATGAAAAAATGTTCTAAGTCATTATTGATTAGAAAAATGAAAATTAAAACAACTCTGAGATACCACCTCACACCTCTCAGCTTGGCTAAAATGACAGGAAAAGATAATGATGAATGTTGGAAGAGATGTGGAAAAATTGTAACACTAATGCATTATTGGTGGAGTTGTGAACTAATCTAGCCATTCTAGACAGCAATTTACCCAAAAAGACTATCAAACTGTGCATATCCTTTGATCCAGCAGTGCCATTACTGGGTCTGTATCTCAAAGAGATCATAAAAGAGAGGAAAGGACTCACATGTGCAAAAATGTTTGTAGCAGTCTTTTTTGTCATGGCAAAAATTTGGAAAATAAGTCAATGCTTATCAATTGGGGAACTCTATATATGTTATGGTTTATGAATGTAATGGAATATTATTGTTCTCTAAGAAATTATGAGAAGGCTTATTTCAGAAAAATTTATAAAGACAGGAACTGATGCTAAGTGAAGTGAGCAGAACCGAAAAAACATTGTACATTATAACAAAATTATGTGATGATCAACTGTGATGGATTTGGTTCTTTTTAACAACGAAATGATTCAAGACAATTCCAATAGACTTGTGATAGAATGCCATCTGCATCCAGAGACAAAATTATAGATACAGATTGAAGCATACTATTTTCACCTTTTTTTGATTTGCTTTTTCTTTCTCATGGTTTTTCTCTCTTGTTCTGATTTTTTTTTCTTTCACAAAATGACTAATATAGAAATATGTTTAAAATTATTGCACATATTTAACCTATATCAGAATCCTTGCTGTTTTGTGGAGGAAGAGGGAAAGACAGAGGGAGAAAAAATTTGGAACTCAAAATCTTACCAAATGAATGTTGAAAACTATCTTTAGATTGTACATGTTTAATATTTATTGGATTACTTCCTCTCTAGGAGAGGGGATGTGAGGAAAGGAGAGAGAAAAATTTGGAACATAAGGTTTTGCAAGGGTGAATATTGAATCTTTGCATGTATTTTGAAAATAAAAAGTTATTATTAATTTTAAAAAGTCATCAAAAAAGAAAACTATTTTACATATTATTGGGAAAATGCTATTGAATTTAAAAAGTTTTAATCATTCAGTTAATCAATAAATATTTATTAAGCACCTACTATGTACCAGGTGCTATACTAAGTGCTGTGAATTCAAAAAGAGGCAAAAGACAGTCCTTAACACAAGAATCTTATAATCTGATGGAGACAACATATAAATGAAGACATACAAAGCAAGCTATTTACAAGTTGAATAGGAAAGAATTTACAGAGGGAAGGCACTAGAGAGGTTAGGCAGGCTTTTCTTCAAAGGTGGGATTCTAGTTGGGAATTAAAGGAAGCCAGGGAAGTCAGTAGTCAGAGAGGAGGAGAGAGAAAGATGGTTCCAGGCAGAAAGGACGTCTGGAACAGAGAGATAAAGTATCTTGTTCAAGGAACATCCAGGAGGCCAGTATCACTGTAAAGAAGAATACAGATGAGGGAATAAGGTGTAAAACTGAAAAGGAAAGAGGGTAGATTATGAAAGACTTTGAATACCAAATAGAGCATTTTATATTTGTTTCTGGAGGCAAAAGGGAGCCAGTAAGGATTTTTGAGTGACATGGTGGGATCTGCACTTTAAGAAAATCACTTTAGTGGTTGAAGAAAGGATGGATTAGAGTAGGGAGAAATTTGAAGCAGTCAGATCCAGCAGAAGGCTTTTCTGAACTGATGCACAAGGAAATGATCAGAGCCAGGAGAAAAAATTATAGAAGAATACATTGTAAAGAAAAGCAATTTTCAGAGACTTAAAAATGTGATTGGTGAAATGACCAGCCACACCTTGAGATGAAAACATGCTTACTTACCTCCTGACAGAGAGAAGTGATGGTTTCAGGGTGATCTCAGGGGTTACAGCCATGTTTTGTTTTTGTTTTTCCAGTGGGAGGGAGGAGATGAAAGGGACAAAAAATGCTTGACACTTGAAAAAATATTTAATTACAAAAAGAAAGTTTAGAGAGTATTGAAAGGAGAACTCTGAGCAGGACCAGGAGGTCATTACATACTTCAACAACAATAATATATGATGATCAATTCTGATGGACGTGGCCCTCTTCAACAATGAGATGAACCAAATCAGTTCCATTTGTTCAATAATGAAGAGAACCAGCTTCACCCAGCGAAAGAACTCTGGGAATTGAGTGTGAACCACTACATAGCATTTCCACTCTGTTTTTGTACACTTGCAGTTTTGATTTCCTTCACAGGTTAATTGTACATTATTTCAATTCTTCTTCTTGTGCAGCAAAATAAATGTATGGACATGTATACATATATTGTATTTAACATATACTTTGACGTATTTAACATGTATTGGACTACTTGCCATCTAGGGGAGAAGGTGGGGGGAAGGAGGAGAAAAGTTGGAACAGAAGGTTTTTGCAAGAGTCAATGCTGAAAAATTATCTATGCATATCTCTTGTAAATAAACAGCTATAATAAAAAAAAAAAAGAAAGGAGAGCTCTGAGTTTGATTTTAAGAGATTACTCCAATGAATACTCATCAATGTAGGGGCAATAACAGACTAGCAGTAGCCCTGAGTGCTAAGAAAAGAAGAACTTTTGTAGGCAGTTAGTTCTTCCCAGGACACACCCAAAGAAGGGTCATCACACATATCTCCCAAAATAAAGAAGTAACAAATGAAACATGGGGAAATATTATGTGTAGGGTCACAGAATTAGAGCTAGAAGGGACTTTAGATACCAATGAAAGGGAAAGAAGAAAAGTAAGTAATATATCTTTAAGGTTTTCAAAGAACTTGAGATATGTTCTCATTTGATCCTAGGACAGAGCCCAATAAGGATAAGAGGGCACTGCAGAAAATGGCCCTGATGGTACTTTCTGTTGCCCCGATAAATGCCCCTGGGATGATCCTAGGGCAGATGTTGTAGGAGGAAAGCTGAGCTGAATGGAGTCTGATTATCCCAGCCCCTTTACTAGAACAGGCAGTCTTCATCTGAGATACATGAAATGATTTAAAAAAATTTTTTGACAACTGCATTTCATTATAATTGATTTCCTTTGTAATACTGTGCATTTTATGTTATGCTTTTAAAAAGATTATTCTGAAAGGGATTCTAGAAAGTTTTACTAGACTATCCAAGGAGTCCAGACACATTCAAAAAAGGTCAAGAACTCCTGATCTGGAATCTTTAGGGAAAATAATACTTTGGTGCCTACATAAATTGGTAAACTATAAGCTTTTTAAGGATAGGGATTGTTTAGATTTTTCTTATTTGTATCTTTATTGCTTAGTTCGGTGTTTGGTACATACATAGTAGGTGTTTAATAAACACTTTCTATTGACTGGCTGAAACAGGTTATGGGAATTTGTGTTGAACTGGTAAAGGGAAAGAACACTATAGGATTGGGAGACAAAGACAGAGAAAGACAGAAACAGACAGATAGAGGGACAGAGAGGGAAGCAGAAGGAAGAGAAGAAAAAAGAGTGAAAGAAACAGACAATAGAAACAGAGACACACAGAAAGACAGATAGAGAGACAGAAACAGAGCTAAAAAGGAGAGAGAAGGATGAAGAGGGAGATAGAAAGAGAGGGGGAGGGGGCAAAAGGGGTAGGGGAGGGAAAAGGAAGGGAAAAAAGGAGAGGAGGAGAGGAAAAGGGAAAGGGAGAGGGGGAGAGGGAGAAGGAGAGAAAGAGACAGAGGGAGAAGGGTAAGAGAGGGGGAGAGAGATAGAAAGAGGGAGAGATGAAGGGAGGGAAAGAGAAGAAAGGAGAGGGGAAAAGGGAGAGAGAGCTGTTAACTTCTTACTTTATATAAGTATTCCTGCCAAATGAAAAGTAAACATATATCTCTATAAAGAATTTTAGGAATTGTCAGTTTCCCCCCCCCCTTTTAAGGACTAATTGAAAGTTACATATAAAATTATAAGCAAAGACACACATATATCTCATCTGTGTGAATTATATTTACATATGTATGTATATATGTATATGTATTTACATACATACATATATATATATGTATGTCTTATACAGGTAAAAAAGAAGCAACTTTGTAGATATATATATATATATATATATATATATATATATATATGCATTATATGGGTGAAAGGAGAGCCAACTTTGTTTAGATTAGTATTATATATAATATATAGTTATCTATTATATGTATGATACATGTATATGTGTGTGTGTGTATGTGTGTTTAAAATCTAAGCAAGATTACCTCTTCTTCACCCATATCTCTCTGAGACTGCACCATTAGTGATTTGTTTTCTTCATCAAGGCTGCCCAGAGTTCATTATAAATGGTCAGCTGGATAACTGTGTTGGAAGGCTGAAAGGCTGTCCTGTGATTTTCCTTGGGACTCTTCATCCCATTAAGTTCAATCCTCCTAGGAATGGGACAGGGATTCAGGTTTCAGAGAGAAATCTCATGATTTCTAAGAGACCCTAACAAAGTATCATCTGTGGAAATAAATAAGGGATTGGATGGAGAATGGTTGGTGAAATTTCAACTCCTCCATTTATAAAATCCAGGGCTAGAGTGGCTGAGATCTTTCCATGGGATCTCCTGGCTGATTCTCATTCCTCACATTCCTTCTGCTTGCATAGGAAGTTTTTTCTCTTCAACTCCTTTCTAGTCATCAAACCTCAGCTCAGGTAACATCCAGGACAAGGAAGAGGTACAGTGGAAAGATCACCAGGTCTCAGGAAGGCCTAAGTTTAAATTCTACCTCAGAACTTGTCTGCCTCAATTTCTTCAACTGTAAAATGAGGATAATAGCAGCATTTATTGTGAAGGGTTTTTATGAAATGAATGTTCAGCACAGTGCCTAGCACACAGGAAGCATCTTATAAATGTTTATTCCCAGACAATTCTTAGATGAAGAAATTAAAGCCATTTCCAGTATATGAAAAAAATGCTTTAAATCACTGTTGATTAGAGAAATTCAAATTAAGACAACTCTGAGGTTCACATCTCTCAGATTGGGCAAAATGACAGGAAAAGATAATGATAAATATTGGAGGGGATGTGGGAAAACTGGGACACTAATACATTGTTGGTGGAGTTGTGAACTGATCTAACTATTCTGGAGAGCAATTTGGAATTATGCCCAAAAGGTTTTTAAATTATGCACACCCTTTGACCCAGCAGTGTCTCTACCGTGTCTGTGTCCCAAAGTGATCACAGAAAAGGGAAAGGGGTGGGTTGTATGGATCCAAGATGGTGGAGAGGACACATATTTTCTTCTGACCTTGTACCACAACACTCAGATTAATCCCCAAATCCAGCCTCTGAATTAGCTTTGGACTGGCAGAATTCACAAATATTGCGAATGTAACAAACTACCAGAAGAAGATTGCCAGAAACGGTCTGTTTCAATCGGGCAGGAAGGGAGGTGGGCTAAGCGCAAGCAGGTCGAGCATAGATGCTGAGTGCAGGCAGCGCAGACCCGGAGTGGTATGGGGCAGCATTGACCAATCTACCCTGGCTGCAAGCCATTAGATCAGCAGAGAAGTTATAAAACATCCAACAGAAACACAAAAGGTAAATAGTGAACCCTGAAACACCAGAGTTTCATGGGACCTGGCCAAACCCACCCAGCACCAGAAGTTAGTAAACACTGACTCAGCACAGTCACTGTGGCTCGTAGAGGAAGCTTGGACAACCTCCCTTGCCCTAAAAGCAGATCTCAACTTAAAAAAAAAAAATGAGTAAAAAAGCAAAAAGAACTCTGATCATAGATAGTTTTTATGGTAAAAAAACAGATTTCAAACCCTGAGAAGACTAAAGGCAGATTGTCTCCAGATGAAGCCCCAACTTGTGATATAAATTGGTCCCCATCACACAAGACTCTCGTAGAAGAAATTTTAAAAGATTTTAAAAGAGAGCTGGAAGAAAAATGGGGAAAGGAAAGGAAAACTTTGCAAGAGGTTTTGGAAAAGGCAACACAAAACAGACAGAAGTAGAAGCATATATCTCCTTAAAAATAGAGTTGATAAAATGGAAAAAGGAAACAACTCCCTGAAAAACAGAATTTGTGAAATAGAAAAAAATCCATAGAACAAACCAACTCATTTAAAAATTCAATTGGACAAATACGAAAAGAACTAAAAAAAGTAAATGAAGAAAATAATTCACTAAAAATCAGAACTGATTGGAATGGAAATGGAAATGAATGACTCGAGACATTAAGAATCAGTCAAGCAAAACCAAAAAAAATGAAAAAAAAGAAAGAAAATGTAAAGTAGTTACTTGGGAAAACAACTGACCTGGAAAATAGATCTAGGAGAGACAATTTTTCAGGAAATCATTAAAGAGAATGTCATAGAATCAGAAGGTAAAATAGCCATTGAAAGAATTCACTGAACACCTCCTGAAAGAGACCTCAAAATTTAAACTCCAATGAATATCATGGCTAGATTTCAAAATCTGCCTTCCAAATATAAAATTCAAGAGAAGTATAAAAGGTAATATGAAAAGAACTCTTGAAAACCGTATCTCTGTTATGGGTTTACATAAATAGTGCATGTATAATTTGATTTTATTGTTATAATATAAAAAAGAAACTAGAGGTGAAAGGGGATTATACCAGAAAAAGGGAAAAGTGGAGGTAAAGTAAAGGAAATCACATCTCACAAAGAGCAAGGAAAACCTATTATAATTGAGGGAAAGAAGAGAGGGGGCTGAACATTGTGTGAATCTTACTCTCATCAGATTTGGCTCAAAGAGAGAATATTAGATATATTTGGTTTCACAGAGAAACTTCTCTATAGGAAAGTGGGAGGGGAAAGAGGAAAAGGCATGGGGTAGGTTAAATAGAAGGGAATACAGAAATAGTAGGGCAAAAGTATAAGAAAGAGGGAGGGGCTATAAGGGGGGAGTGTTGTGATATGAGAGCCACCTGCCAGTGGCTGCTGACGGTCTAATTCAGACCTGTAGAATGGATCTCTTTATGTGAGAGGCTGATGATGATACAAGGAGAATGAGGGGCAGTTGTATTCTCTGACTTCTCTCCTCTTCCCTCTTGCCTCCAATTTTATTTTATTTCCAATCCACAAGGAACATCTGTGTTACTAAAGGCTGCTTTGCAACTCCTTCAGATATTATGATTCATAGCTGTGAAGGCTCTCAGAGAATTGACCTGCCCCTTCATTTAGACATGGTCCTTTAACAATTCCCCATTTTTTGTTTTATGGAAATGCAATTATTAACAAATTAACAAAAACCATATAATTATCTCAATAGATGCAGAAAAAAAAAGCATTTAATAAAATCCAACATCCATTCTTATTAAAAACAGTACAGAGTATGGGAATAAATGGACTTTTCCTTAAAATAATCAGTAGCTTCTATTTAAAAACTACCAACAAGCATCATATGTAATGGAAATAAAGTGGAACCATTCCCAATAAGATAAGGGGGGACAAAGTTGCCCATTATTACCATTACTATTCAATATTATATTAGAAATGCTAGCTTTGGCAATAAGAGAAGAAAAAGAGATTAAAGGAATTAGAGTAGGTAACGAGGAAACCAAATCATCACTCTTTGCAGATGACATGATGGTATACTTAGAGAACCCTAGAGAATTAACTAAAACATTATTAGAAATATTCCACAACTTTAGCAAATTTGCAGGATACAAAATACATCCACATAAATCCTCAGCATTTTTATACATCACTAATAAAATCCAACAGCAAGAGAAATTCCATTTAAAATAGCTGCCAGTAGTATAAAATATTTGGGAATCTATCTGCCAAAAGAAAGTCAGGAAATATAGCAGCAAAACTACAAAACACTTTCCACATAAATAAAGTCGGATCTAAGCAACTGGAAAAATATCAGTACTCTTGGATAGGTCAAGCAAATATAATAAAGATGACAATACTACCTAAACTAATCTATTTATTTAGTACTAGAACAATCAAACTCCCAAGAAATTATTTTACTGACCTAGAAAAAATAACAAAATTCATCTGGAAGAACAAAAAGTCAAGAATTTCAAGGGAATTAATGAAAAAAATGCAAATGAAGGTGGCCTAGCTGTGCCAGATCTAAAACTATATTATAAAGCAGTGTTTACCAAAACCATTTGGTACTGGCTAAGAAATAGAATAGTGGATCAGTAGACTAGATTAGATTGACAAGATGCAATAGTCAATGATTATAGTAATCTAGGGTTTGACAAACTCAAAGACCTCAGCTTTTGGGATAAGAATTCACTATTTGACAATAACTTCTGGGAAAATTGGAAACTAGTATGGCAGAAACTAGGCATTGACCCACAACAAACACCATATACCAAGATAAGGTCAAAATGGATTCATGATCTAAACATAAAGAATGATCTAGACATTAAAAATTATATTAGAAGAACATAGCATAGTTTACCTCACAAATCTGTGGAGGAGAAAGGAATTTGTGACCAAAGAAGAATTGGAAACCATTACTGATCACAAAATAGATAATTATGATTATATTAAGTTAAAAACAAACAAAACTAATGCAGACAAGATTAGAAGGGAAGCAATAAATTGGGAAAACATTTTTTACATTTAAAAGTTCTGATGAAGGCCTCATTTCTAAAATATAGAAAGAATTAACTCAAATTTATAAGAATCCAAGCCATTCTCCAGTTGATAAATGGTCAAAGGATATGAACAGACAATTTTCAGATGGAGAAATTGAAACTATTTCTAGTCATATGAAAAGGTGCTCCAAATCACTATTGATCTGAGAAATGCAAATTAAGACAACTCTGAGATACCACTACACATCTGACAGATTGGCTAAGATGATAGGAAACGATAATGGCCATTGTTGGAAGGATGTGGGAAAACTGGGACACTGATGCATTGTTGGTGGAGTTGTGAATGGATCCAACCATTCTGGAGAGCAATTTGGAACTATGCTCAAAAAGTTATCAAACTGTGCATACCCTCTGATCCAGCAGTGTTACTACTGGGCTTATATCCAAAAAAAAGATATTAAAGAAGGGAAAGGGACTCCTAAGTGCAAAGGTGTTTGTGGCAGCCCTTTTTGCCCAGAGAGAGAACTGTGGGAACTGAGTGTGGTTCACAACAAAGCATTTTCACTCCTTTTGTTGTAGTTTGCTTGCATTTTATTTTGCTTCACTTTTTCTCGATGTAGCACAATAATTATATAAATATGTATGTACATATTGGATTTAACATATATTTCTAACATATATTTCTTAACATATATTGGACTACTTGTCATCCAGGGGAGAGTGTAGGGAAAAGAAAAAGGACAAGCACCCACATGTGCAAAAATATTTGTAGCAGCCCTTTTTATAGCAACAAAGTACTGGAAACTGGGTAGATGACCATCAGTTGGGAAATGGCTGAGTAAATTATGGCATATGAATGTAATGGAATATTATTGGTCTATACAAAATGACCAGCAGGATGATTTTAGAGAGGCCTGGAGAGACTTACATTAACTGCAAAGTAAAGTGAATAGAATTAAGAGAACATTATACACAGCAACAGCAAGATTATGTAATGATCAATGGTAATGGGCTCTTCTTCTCAGCAATGAGGGGATTCAGGGCAATTCCAATAGACTTGTGATGGAGAAAGCCATCTACATCCAGAGAAAGGGCTAAATATGGATCACAACATAGAATTTTCACCTTTTTGTTATTGTTACTTTATTTGCTTGGGGTTTTCTTCTTATTTTTTTTTCCTTTTTGATCTGATCTTTCTTGTCCAACATGATAAATGTGGAATTATGTTTAGAAGAATTGCATATGTTTAACCTATATTGGTTTACTATCTAGGAAAGGAGGTAGATAAAGAGAGAGAGAGAGAGAGAGAGAGAGAGAGAGAGAGAGAGAGAGAGAGAGAGAGAGAGAGAGAGAGAGAGAATTTGGAACACAAGGTTTTGTAAGGGTGAATGCCGAAAACTATCTTTGCATGTATTTTCAAAAATAAAGCTATTATAAAAAATAAAAAAGAGATTCTCTCTAAAAAAAAGTTGTTCCTTTGTCTTTCTCCCTTCCCATAAGAGATATTTCCTGATTCTCTAGGTCATTAGTGCTCTCCCTACCTCTAAAATTACTTTGTATTTATTTGATATATCTATCTGTTCTTTTGTTCTAGAATAATGTAAGTTCCTTGAGGGCAGGAACTGTCTTGGTCATTTTTCTTCTTTTATGTCCCCAATGCCCAGCATAGTGCCTTACACATACTAAGTATTTAATAAATGTTTGTTTTTATTGTTGAACCTTTCTCCTTTGTCAGATAAAATAAAATAAAATCTGAGGCCCAGAAAAAGGAAGTGAATTTCTCTTCTCCAAGATCACATAGAGCATTGGTGGAACTTAATTCAATTTAGTAAATCTTAAGTGCCTACTATGTGCAAAGTACTGCATTGGGCTTTGGGGATAGAAAGATGGGAAACAACAGTGTGTGCCCTCAAGGAGCTTACCTTCTACTGGGATAGGAAGGAGAGAGGGATGATAGCTGCTGAGTGTTACAAATGCTACTTCTAGAGCATTTCTCTTCTGTCCCTTTCTTATGGCTTGTATGGCAAACTTCTATTCTGCAGAGGTGGCTATTTCTGTAGCCTTTCTCCTACAAATGCAACTACATGGTACAGTGAGTAGAGTGCTGGGCCTGGACTTGGCAACACCAGTGTCCAAATCTGAGGTCAGATTGTGTGAGCATGGGCAAGTCAAATTACTTGTGCACTGCTTCAGTTTTCTTATCTGTTAAATGGGAATATGTCTACTTCCCAAAGTTGTTGTGAAGATGAGATAATAGTTGGAAAGTGGGATAGACAGACAGATAGTCATTATTACCCTAGATCAGGGTATACCCTATCATCTCTCACCTTGACTATTGCAATAGGATACCCCCTACATGGTCTCCCTACTTCCAATCTTTTCCCTCTCCAACTCTACCTCTCCAGAGAAGTCACACTGATGTTTCAAAGGCACAGATTTGACCACTCCTCAACTGAAAAAGTACCACCTGGCTTCCTTTCATCGTCTCTTGGATTAAACACAAAATCCTGAGTCTGGCCTTTAAAGCCCTTCACACTATCTAGATTGCACCTCTATGGTTCTGGAGTCAGTGGACTTTGATTAAGAACCTGCTTCTGCCAATTTATACATGTGTACATCTGTACAGAGAGAGTTGGCTGAATGGCTTCCGAGATCCCTTTCAGCTGTAGATGCAGAAACTTCTCTAGAATGACTAGAAATAAAAAGTTAGTTCAATATTACTCTTCCTTTCATGCATCCCTGTTCCAGTTAAATTCTCTTGCTAGCTATTCTCTGTATACAGTACTATTTCTCTTTTTTCCCTCTCTCTCCCCCTTTCCCTTACCCCCTCTTCTCTTCCTCTCTTTCAAATTACTTTTCATAACTTTGCATAAAAGGAATGCTTAGAGGCTGATTTTAGAAAAACCTGAAAAGACTTACATGAACTGATGTGACACAATTACAGCAAGATTATATGATGATGGACTTGGCTCTTCTCAACAACGTGGTGATCCAAGACAATTCCAATAAACATGGTATGGAATATTGCCATCTGCATTCAGAGAGAGAACTATGGAGACTGATTGTGAATTTCAGCTTTTTGTTTGTTTGCTTGCTTGCTTTTTTCTTTCTCATGCTTTTCCCCCTTTTGGTCTGATTTTTCTTGTATATCATAACCAATATGGAAACAGGTTTAAAAGAAATGCACATATTATATATCAGATTGCTTACTGTCTTGGGGAAGGGGGAAGTAAGGAAGGGAGGGTGAAAATTTTGGAACACATAAGTCTTATAAAAATGAATGTTAAAAACTATCTTTGCATGTAATTGAAAAAATAAAATACTATTGAGAAAAAAGAAAGGAGCAAGAAAGCAAGAAAGAAAACTTTAAAACATTGAAGGCAGGATTTTAGAAAAATTCTACATAAGTAATGGAAGAAAAAATAAAACATATTTCAGTACTACATATACCTGTCATTTGGAAAGTGGATGAAATTTCATGAAGGCATATCTGAAAAATACATTGAGAATATAATAGTTTTGTGTGTGATAGATTTGTTTGGGTACTTGTGGGTTTTAAAATATAAAGATTTCATTTTCCATTTAAATTTGTGAAGTAGAAATAAAATGAATGAATAAAACAAAAAGAATGCTTAAGAGTTTTAGTTTAGGTACATGGATATTTCTGGGATGACATCACATCTGATTAATTCCAGTTGATCCTTATAATTGAGAGGCTATGTTGAAAATGACTTCCACTGAGAGTTAGTAGGATGAACTTGAGTAAGGATCAAGGGTATAGAAATGGTTCCCTCTCTCTTTTGGGGAGTCCTTCTCTATTAGAATCTTCCAGTGCTTTCTCCACTTGGGCTTCCAACAAAACAGGGAAAGAGATCCTCTCTCCTCCAGTAACAATGGAGTCACAGGTAATGGGACTTGCCCAGATGAGCCTCAGCCCTTGGCCATTTGTCTTTTTCTTGCCTTGTTGTTATCTTACTTGAGCACAGGACTATAACTTGAGACCCCCGAAAAGAAAAGAGGTGAATTTGAGCTTATCTTGGCACCTCTTTCATGGAGTTTCTGAGTTTAAGATTAGAGGGAGGAGAGATTCTCAGAGAAGGGATCTTCTCTAGCTGATTAATCAAAAGTTCATTTGAGTCATACTTTGGCCAGCGAGGAGATCTGGACCATATGAACTAGACAGTTCAGACAAATGGGAAAAAACATTGAGTAGACATGCAAAAGACCTTTATCTGACTGGAAGAGAATAAGAATATTAATGGCCATTTGCCATATTTTGTCTTTTTCGTGTCTGCATATTTGTGAATCATTCATGTTTTGCAGTTTCTAGGGTGGAAGAAATAAATAGCTGTCCTATACCTGATGCCTATTTCACATATTGAATATCTTTTTTAGAAGAAACTCTTGTTACATTTTATCAAGACCCTGGGATAAAAGCCACATTTAAGCCTTATTTAGAGATTTCCTGGGAGTTTATTTACTCCAGCAAGGGCAGAAAGAGAAAAGCCTACCTTTTTTCTGCACACACACTCCCTTAGGATAAAACTAGAAAAACTAGGAAAAAAAAGAAAGAAAGAAAGAAAGAAAGAAAGAAAGAAAGAAAGAAAGAAAGAAAGAAAGAAAGAAAGAAAGAAAGAAAGAAAGAAGAAGAAAGAAGAAAGAAAGAAAGAAGAAGAAGAAGGAAGAGAAAGGAAGGAAGGAAGGAAGAAAGAAAGAAAGAAAGAAGAAAGAAAGAAAGAAAGAAAGAAAGAAAGAAAGAAAGAAGAAAGAAAGAAAGAAAGAAAGAAAGAAAGAAAGAAAGAAAGAAAGAAAGAAAGAAAGAAAGAAAGAAAGAAAGAAGAAAGAAAGAAAGAAAGAAAGAAAGAAAGAAAGAAAAGAAAGAAGAAGAAAGAAAAGAAAGAAGAAGAAAGAAAGAAAGAAAGAAAAGAAGAAGAAGAAGAAAGACCTTATGGTAGGGGACCTCTGGGTCACCCAAGGATAACATTTGTAAATACCTTGTATTTACTTGTTGTGAAGCTAATGACATGGAAGGCTTATTCCTAAGTAAATGTCAGTAATAAAGTTGAGACAGAAATTCTCTCATCACATTATCTACGCCTAGGCTGTATTTCCCTCCTCCCCAATTAGAACATAAGCTTTGAGGATGCCGGTTGTTTTTCATCGCCGTCATTTCATGATATACCCACACTTTTTGTCTCCAACTCCACTAATAACCTCCCAAACATACACGCCATGGGTGAGGAGAGTGACTGCCCAGGGATCAGAATGAGGTATGCTTCCCAAGATCCTTTCTTGTTCAGCCTGCCATGAATTCACTCTGGCCAAAAGAAAAACTAAGCCGGCTGAATCATTCTTTTCTATCACCAGAATTCCTGGCTTTATTATACATATCTGTCAGCAGCACGAACCCCTGCTTTGGGACCGTATTCTGGCTGGCAAGAAACTCGCTATCTCCCTTCATCCTAATTCCTCATATCCATCATTTCTTACAGAGCAATAATAGTAAATTACATTCCTCTACCACATCTGTTCAGCGATTTCCCAGCAGATTGACTTCCACTTTTTCTTTACTTCTAGAAGGAAGTTCTGCTGGGGAGGTGAGGGTGGGAAGGGGAGGGGACCTTCCTACAGACCGCTCCCCTTTCAGTTAGCTGCACAGAAGAACCACTTTGAAGTGATGGTAAGAGTAGATGAAAGGCTTTGTAGAATTTCCTTTGCTTAAGTACAGGAGAGCGAGCTAGAGCTGAGCCTGAACCTCGCCTCGTCTCTCACAGGGCGCTGGGCAGAATGACCTAGAAGAGAGTGTGCGATGCTGACATTTCAGCCCGGTCGGGCTAAGGGAATGCAGGGGGAGAGGGGCGCACAGCTGCGCTGTCCGGTGGGCAGTGTTGGGTCAGAGGCCGGAAGCGATGAGAGAGTGAGGGAGCTCACTGGAGTCTAATTAAGTCCAAACGGCTGTTGTAACCGGTTAATTATGGTTTACTGCAATAATCCCTTAAAATCAGTGATTAGCATGCTTAAGGACTATTTGGTATTTGGCGTATTGTAATGAGTGAGCGGGTTAAGGAGTGATTTGTAGGCCCATAAGTCTCCCACTCCACCTCAGGGCTGCACTAACAAATCACATTTATACAAGCAGCCTTGCACCCTCCAACCCCAACAGCTGACAGAGTGTGAGGTAAGAATATCTCTCCTATAACGTCCTTCTTTCTGTCAGACGGGGAATCACAGCCTCAAATGAATCCCTTTCATGTCAGCCTGGAAGGAGCTGTAACTAGGACAGGGCGATCTGGGCGTTGACCCTGGCTGCTGAATTTAGAGGGTGCTGACATCACTTGCAGCATTTCAGCAGCATAAAAAAAAAAAATAGAACTTAACACCTAGTTAGTAGGAATGATTAGTTAACGTTAGGAGCTACCAGAGGTGGGGCAGAGTGAGCTCCTTCTCCAGCTCCCCTGACAGTACCCTTCGAGATGTGGGCTCACCTTGGGGAGTGTCTCCCTTACAGTGGGTGGCAATCCGGCCCTCCCTATGTAACAGCTCCTGGTGCTGTCGGTTTGTGACACGCGCACGCACACACACACACACACACACACACACACACCCGGGGACAATTCCTATTTACAGCTCAGCTCAGGCTCAGGCCCAGCCCCAGGCCAGCCTCTGTAGCTCCCACAAGGGATCGTCTGTCGGCTCCACAAGGCCCGGGAGTAAGCTCAGCCGTGGATCTGCCGCTGTCCCCACCTGCCACTGACATTTAAATCAAGTCCCTGTTATTCCAACGAGACCCGCTCCGTCTCTTCCTCCTCGCCCTCACCTCTCTCCTCCCCTTCTCTAAATTATTTTATTTCAATTCTACCTGGCATTCAGCATGAAGAGGATTTGACAAACTATAACCGTAGGTTTATTAAATCAACCCAGGAGAGAGATGTTATCTGGAGACCTTTTATCAGCCCTTCTAGCTTCCACACGGCTGTCAGGCTGGTGGGTTTCCCACCCTGCCCCTCCTCCCTCCTCTCTTCAAAAAAGAAAAATTCTGATAATCAGAGCAAGACAGGCTGTCACTTCAGAGGGTGCCAATCAAAACGGTTCTGTCGGGCAGCAGAGGGATCCGAGCTAAAACTGATGGCAAACAGGAGCAAGCCTGGAAGCAAACTCAGGAAGGCTTGGACCAGTTAGAATGAGATGGAGAACAGAGTCAAGGTGTTAGAGGAGGCAGGTTCAAACCTGGAAATATTCAGGAGACTATTGTGATTTGGTTTGGTTTTTTTGGGGGGAAAGGTGGTTTTTTTTGTTTTGTTTTGTTTTGTTTTTTTGCTGAGGCAGTTGGGATTAAGTGACTTGCCCAGGGTCATACTGCTAGGAAGTATTAAGTGTCTGAGTTCAGATTTGAATTCAGGTCCTCCTGACATCAGGGTCATCCACTGCGCCATCTACCTGCATCCCACAAACAATTGTGCAGAAAGTAGGACCATAAGCTAGCTGTCCCAGTCCACTGATAACACTTAATCACATTTCTTAAACGTTTCATTGAGCATGGCACTCTCCAGCACCATGCCAAATCGAAGTGAATAGTCCCTGCCTTCCCCAGGACTTACCTTTAGAGTAATTCAATTCTATAATATTTGTTAAATGCCTATAAGGCAGGAGTTAAAGCTTAAGCGATACAGTGAAAATGAAGCATTCTCTGCCCCTGTGAAGTTGCAACTCGTGCATTGAGAAGTAAATATATCAAGATCTGAAAAGGGAGAAAGCAGTCAGTCAACAAGCATTTATTAAGCATCTATTATAAGCCACGGCACTTATACAAGTGCCAGGAAGACAAAAACGACAAAAAACAACAAAAATAGCAAACACCTTCAAACCTGCTCTCAAGGAGCCCACAGTCTAATAAGGAAGAAGACATGCAAATCACTACATATAATAAACAAAAGCTATACAGGATGAATTGGGATAATCAATAGAAGGAAGCATTAAGAAAGATTGGGAACAACTTATAGAAGGTAGAATTTTAGCTGGCACTTGAAGCAGGCCAGAGTACTTAGGAGGCAGGGCTGAGGAAAGAAAGAACCTGAAAGATGGGAGAAAGCCAGTGAAAATGAGGAGGATGGAATGGCTGTTCCAGGACGCCAGCGCTGTTTCCATCACAGAACATGCAGAGAGGTAAGGTCTACGAAGACTGGAACCACAGGAAGAAGTCAGGTCATGAAGGGTTCTGAACACCAAATAGGGAACACAAGAAGTAGAGGACAAGGCAAGACATGACCTTTCTGGAACTAGGCTGTTAAGGACCATGCCTTAGTGAGGGGACAGTCAATTCTCCAAAAGCTTCTACAGCTGTGGATCATAACACTTGAAGGAGTTGCAAAGCAGCCTTTACTTATGCAGGTGTTGCTTATGGATTGGGAATGAGATAAATTAGAGGCAAGAAGGAAGAGGAGAGAGGTCGGACAATGTAACTGCCTATTAGTCTCCTTGTATCATCCTCTCACACGAAGAAATACATTCTACAGGTCTGAGTTAGATCTCCAGCAGTTACTGGCAGGTAGCTCCTATATCACACTAGACTGACTCTGTGAAGTCATCTCACTGTTAGGTTTAGTCTGGTTTCTCATATATATGATGGATTCTCAGATTTGGGAGAGTACAATTTCCCCAAGACCTCAGGGGGTTAAATGCCACCTTAACCTATGTGAAACCTCGACAAACCGGAATCAAACTGATAAGAATAATCAGTTAAATTAATTGATTATTTTTTCCTGGTACTCCACTTTGAGAATAAAGGGTCAGATCATAGGAAAATATGCTACCAAGAGGTAGAAAGGAAAGCCAAGTGAACTGGGGAGGAGTTCATCTCAGCCCCATCTCTGGCAGCTTCTTATTTTAACTAATTTTTCCTACTAACTAGGAGCATATAGGAAAATTTCAAGAGTATGGTTCTGGAGTCGAGCCTCATTCAGCCTTATACAGCATACTTGCTGTATCTCATTGTTCTGGTCAGTGAGAATCTATAGTTTATAACTCAGCTTCTTAAAGGGTAATTCATGACCCCAAATGCGGTCTCATAACTGAATGTGGGAGTCATGAAATTATGATTTTATTATCAATAAACGTTTGGTTTGCATATCTTTTATATACCTATATACCTAGCATGATATAAAAATTTTGCAGGCGAAAAAGGCATTGAAAGTGGAAAAAGTTCAAGAAACCTTGGCTTATAACATTGACCCTTTGTTCTTGCTAGATGTTTAACAATCAAATCAAGATTCAATTATAGAAGTTTTTTGTTTTGTTTTTTTGGAAGAAGTTATGTTCTGAACTATCATTTCATTTGAGTAGGTGAACTTCCAGTATAGATGCTTCCTCTCTAGTTGCAGATCTGTTATATATGTTATTTAAATCATCAACTCTCAAATATTTTGGCCTTAGAACTCCTAAACAATCTTCAGAATCATTGAGGACCCCAAAGAGCCTTTGTTTATATGAATTTTATTTCTCCGTATTTAGAAATTAAGATAGATATAATTTTTAAATGTTTAATACTTCATTAAAAATAACAATAAGCTAATTACTTATAACATAAATCACAGTTTTTTATGAAAAAAGAGCTTTTAAAAATTGATTCAAAGAGTTATATTGCTTTACATATTTTATTGCAAACAAAATATCTGCCTTAATATAAGTGATCCAGATTCTCATGTCTTCTTCTGCATTCAGTCTATTGTGATATGTTGTTTTGCTTGAAGTATAAGGAGAAAATCTGGCCTCACACAAATATATTGTTGAAAAGGGGAGGAATATTTTAAGATGCAAATATTGTCTTGGCATTATTATAAAAATAGTTTTCACGTTGTGGACTCCATGAAAGGATCTTACAGACTCCAAGGATCCTTGGATCCTTTGAGAACTGCTGATTTACATTCACAAAGAGCTGAATGTAGGGAAGGAAGACATGATACTGAGAAGTTTAGTTATTTGTTAGTTAAAAAATAGTTTTAAAAATTATTCAAGTGTTTATCTGTTATCTTCCCCCAATTGAAGGGAAGCTCTTTGAGAATGGTTAATTCTTTTCATTTGTTTTTTGTCACTATATGCCCTAAACTTGGCATAGTGCTTGACATAAAGTAGGCTCTTAATAAATGCCTCTTAAGTTGAAGTTCTGAATCCAAGACCAGCCCTCTATCCACTGCTTCATTGTGTTCCTTCAACTATACAATATAATTGATATTATGAGCAGACTAAGAACAGGGCAGTATACTAGGTGCTAGGGGTAATACATTCCATCATAGAGCTTATAATGTAGTTGAGGAGAAGAGGGTCATGGAGAGATTTTATAAATAAATATATACATATGTGTATATACAAACACATATTCACAATATATATTCATATATATATATATTTATATATGAATAATATATTCATATATAAACACATACAAAAATATATAATACTTGATAAACTTATTAAAGAGTTACAAAACATGAAAATAAAATGAGAGATTAATAAAATTGAAAGAAAACCATTGATTAAAAAAAAAAACTAAGGGTTGGTTTTATAAAAAAACCAACAAAATAAAACTGTAGTTAACTTGATTAGAAAAAGGAAAAAAGAAAACCAAATTACCAACATCAAAAATGAAAAGGGTGAACTTATCACCAAAGAAGAGTGAATTAAAGCAATAATTAAGAGCTGTTTTGCCCAACTATGCCAATTAATCTGCTAATCAGTGAAATGGATGAACAGTTACAAAAATATAGATTGTATAGATTAACAGGAAATAAAGTTCCAATTTAGAAAACGATGTTGAACAAGTTTTTAATGAACTTCCTAAGAAAAAAGTCTCCAGAGCCAGATGGATTTACAAGTGAATTCTAATAAATATATAGAGAATAATCGATTCTAATACTATATAAACTATTTGGAAAAATAGGGGAATAAGGAATTCTACCAAATTCCTTTTATGACAAGGATATAGTGCTGATATCTAAATCAGGAAGGGTCAAAACAGAGAAAGAAAAACTACAGACCAATTTCCCTAATGAATATTGATGCAAAAATCTTAAATAAAATATTAACAAAGAGATTACAGCAACTTATCACCAAAATAATACACTCTGACCAAGTAGGATTTATAAAACAGGAATGTAGGGCTAGTTCAATATCAGGAAAATTATTAGCATAACTTGTATCAATAACCAAACTAAAAGAAATCATATGATTATAGATTTGACAAATTACAACATTCATTCCTATTGAAAACACTAGAGATCATAGAAATAAATGGAATTTTCCTTAAAAAGCTAAGTAACATCTACCTAAAATCATCAGCAAGCAATAATACCAGGGATAAAACAAGATTGCTCACTATCACCATTACTATTCAATATCGTATTAGAAATATTAGCTTTAGCAATAAGAGAAAAAAAGAATTTGAAGGAATTAGAGTAGGCAATGAGGAAACAAAATTATCACTCTTTGCAGATGATATGATGGTATTCTTTGAGAATCAACTAAAAAACTTCTAGAAACAATTAATAACTTGAGCAAAATTGCAGTATACAAAATAGATCCCCATAAATCATCAGCATTTCTATGTATTACCAACAAAATCCAGTAGCAAGAGATATAAAGAGAAATTCAATTTAAAATAACTTTAGATAATATGAAATATTGGGGAGTCTACCAGTCAAGACAAAGCCTGGACCTATATGAACACAATTACAAAATACTTTTCACACAAATAAAGTTAGATCTAAACAACTGGAAGAATATCAAGTGTTTCCTGAGTAGGCTGAAGTAATGTAATAAAAATTACAATTCTACCTAAATTAATCTACTTATTCAGTGCCATACCAATCAAACTCCCAAGAAATTATTTTATAGATCTGGGAAAAAGTAATAATAAAATTCATCTAAAGAACAAAAGATTAAGAATTTCAAAGGAATTGGAAACTGAGTGGATGATCATCAATTGGAGAATGGCTAAATAAATTGTGGTATATGAATGTTATGGAATATTATTGCTCTGTAAGAAATGACCAACGGGATGATTTCAGAAAGGCCTGGAGAGACTTACATGAACTGATGCTGAGTGAAATGAGCAGGACCAGGAGATCACTGTACATGGCAACAACAAGACTATACAATGATCAATTCTGATGGACATGGTTCTCTTCAACAATGAGATGATTCAAACTAGTTCCACTTGTTTAGTGATGAAGAGAGCCATCTACACTCTGAGAGAGAACCGTGGGAACAGAGTGTAGAAAACAACATAGCATTCTCACTCTCTCTGTTGTTATTTGCTTGCATTTTGTTTTCTTTCTCAGTTTTTCTTTTTATTCCTTCTTAATCTGATTTTTCGTGTGCAATAAGATTACTGTATAAATATGTATACATATATTGGATTTAACATGTTTTTCCCCCCCTGAGGCTGGGGTTAAGTGACTTGCCCAGGGTCACACAGCTAGGAAGTATTAAGTGTCTGAGACCAGATTTGAACTCAGGTCCTCCTGAATTCAAGGTTGGTGCTCTATCCACTGCGCCACCTAGCTGCCCCTTTAACATGTATTTTAACATATTTAATATGTATTGGACTACCTGCCATTTAGGGGAAGGGGTGGGGAGAAGGAGGGTAAAATTTGGAACAAAAGGTTTTGCAAGGATCCATGTTGAAAAAAATTACTCATGGATATGTTTTGTAAATAAAAAGTTTTAATAAAAACATAATAAAATAAAATATTTTTAAAAGAATTTCAAAGGAATTAATGGGGAAAAAAAAGCAAACAAAGGTGGCCAATCTGTACCAGATCTAAAAACTATATCATTAAGCAGCGATCATCAAAACCATTTGGTACTGGCTGAGAAATAGAGTAACTGATCAGTGGAATAGATTATGGAATAGCTTGTGAGCCTAATGGCTCACAAGACACAACAGTCAATGACTATAATAATCTAGTGTTTGATAAACCCAAAGACTTTAGCTTCTGGGATAAGAACTCACTATTTGACAGAAACTTCTGGGAAAATTGAAAAATAGTATGGTGGAAACTAGCATTGACCCACACTTAGATAAGACCCACACCAAGATAAGATTGAGAATCATTCAAGATTTTAGATATAAAAAGTGATGTTATAACCAAATTAGGAGAACAAGGCATAATCTATCTCTCAGATCTGTGAAGAAGGAAGGAATTTATGGCCAAAGAAGAACTAGAGAACATTATAAAATATAAAATTAATAATTTTGATTATTATTAAATTTAAAAGTTTTCACACAAATAAAACCAATACAGCCAAAATTAGAAGGGAAGCAGAAAACTGGGGAAAATTTTTTACATCTAAGGATTCTGATAAAGTCCTTCTTTCTAAAATATATAGAGAATTGACTCAAATTTATAAGAATACAAGCCATTCTCCAATTGATAAATGATCAAAGAATATGAACAATTTTCAGATGAAGAAATTGAAACCATTTCTAGTCATATGAAAAAATGCTCTAAATCACTATTGATTAGAGAAATGCAAATTAAGACAACTCTGAGGTATACTTCACACCTTTCAGATTGGCTAAGATTACAGAAAAATATTATAAATGTTGAGAGGGATGTGGGGAAATTGGGACGCTAATACATTGCTGGTAGAATTGTGAACTGATTCAACCATTCTGGAGAGCAATTTGGAACTGTGATCAAAAAGTTATCAAACTCTGCATACCCTTTGACCCAGCAGTGTTTCTACTTGGCTTGTAACCCAAAGAAATCTTAAAGAAGGGAAAGGGACACATATGTGCAAAAATGTTTGTGGCAGCCCTCTTTGTAGTGGCTAGGAACTAGAAGCTGAGTGGATGCTCATCAATTGGAGAATGACTGAATAACTTATGGTATTTGAATGGAATAGAATGTTATTGCTCCGTAAGAAATAAGCAGCAGGGTGATTTTAGAAAAGCCTCAAGAGACTTATATGAACTGATTCTAAGTGAAGTGAGTAGAACCAAGAGGACATTGTACATAGCAACAAGAAGATGATACGATGATCAATTCTGGTGGACATGGCTCTTTTCAACAATTAGGTAATTCAGGGCAATCCCAATAGACTTGTGATGGAGAGAGCCATCTGCACTCAGAGAGAAGGGTACTAAATGTCATAACATACTAATTTTCACCTTTTCTGTTGTTGTTTGCTTGCTTTTTGTTTTCTTTCTCATTTTTTTCCTTTTTTGATCTGATTTTTCTTGTGCAGCATGATAATTGTGGAAATATGCATAGAAGAGTTGCACATGTTTTATGTTTATTGGATTACTTGCTGTCTAGGGAAGGAACAGAAAGGAAGGGGGAAAATTTTGGAATGCGGGGTTTTGGAGGGTGGATGTTGAACATGTATTTTGAAAACTAAAAAGCTATTGTAAATTTTTTTTTAATTTTAAAAGAGCTACAAAACAAATTATAATTATGTTAAGTAATGTCAGTTTGTTTACTAAGTTAGGACTGCAAAATGTTACCACTGGAAAAGCCTTAGATGTTATCTACTAAATTTCTCTTTTGACAGAGAAAGTCCAAAGGAATGAAATGGTTTCCCCAAGAATGAAGAAATAATAAATAGAAGGGCCGTCATCTGTACTCAAGTCTTATGGTTCCAAATGTTTCTCCCTTTCTACCACACAACAATTCAGCAAGTTATCTCAGAAAAACTTTTAACAGTGCTGAAACTCTCAGTCAACCTGAAAACTCAATTGCCACTTAGCTCCTTCTTTCCCTAAGCATTGTAGTAATCAAGAATTGTCTCAATGCAGATTTCTCATGCACATTAGAATCATAAAGCATCAGAATGGCAGAACTTTGGGGATCCCATTATCTAGTACTATAATGTTACAGAAGAGGAAATGGGACCAGACGGGGGAAGACCAGTGTACAGCTATCAATGGCCTGCTCTGGGAAGGAAAAATTTCAGTTTCTCCACTGTCAAATGAGAACACTTGATCAGATGATCTCAAAGCTCCTTCTCGTTCTAACCTTCTCAATTAGATAGCCCCAGGAGAAGACTCAGAATTGGTAGAAAAAAGACCTTTTGGAATCCTCTGGTTCCTTGCTGTTGGAATCACAGCCACTTGCTCTGAATTAGCCGGCTGGTTCAGAAAAACAAGGGGGGGGGGGGGTCACATTATAAACTCAGAGCAGAAAGGGAAGGTAAAAGTCGTCCTCTAATACAATACTCTCATTATATAGTGAGAAGCAACAAAGTGATCCCATAGGTAGTGTCCTCCTAGACCCGGTCAGGGAGAAGGGTTGTGCTTGATTCTTTGTGACCCCTTGGACCATATTGTCCATAGCGAAGAGAGGGGCCAAGTGGTAACTGAGTTTTCAGATTGACCGTTTCGGGACTGTTTTTAAAAGTCTCTCTAGGGGCAGCTGGGTGGTGCAGTGGATAGAGCCCTGAAGAAGGACCTGAGTTCAAATCTGGCCTTAGCACTTCCTGGCTGTGTGACCATGGGCAAGTCACTTAACCCCGATTGCCTCAGGTGGAAAAATGTCTTTCTAAAATGGTTTTCTTGGCAAAGATACTGGGGTGTTAGCCATTTCCTTCTCCAACAAAATGAGACAAAGAGGGTTTAAAGAATTTGCCCAGGCTCACACAGCTAATAAGTGTCTGAG